>NC_083417.1:2824245-2972759 GCF_020745735.1 Hemiscyllium ocellatum
GCAGAGAGAAAGGGAGACAGAGAAAGGGAACTGTTCAGCTGACAGATGCTGAGATTGTGAATATTGCCTCTCAGTCATAAAGATGACCATGAGACCATCCTGTCTTTTCTCGTTAATCCTGCTGTTGGGAATGCTGGGCGTCATTTTGCTGGTGCACGTCCAAGACCTAATGGAGATCATCCAACAGGAGGGAGCAGGTCAGTGACTTCAGCATCACCTTCCCATCAGCATCGGGCTCAGCAGAGATTACCCAGCGTAAACACCTCGGGTCCAGGGAGCACCTCACACTCCCTTGAGTTTAGAACATTTAAGATGATCTGACTGAGCTGATAAAGGGTATTTTATTCGATGGATAGAGAGAGAGAGAGAGAGGGAGCAACAGAATTTTCTCTCACGTTGGGGACCAGAATGCTGTCAGTCTGGCAGTGAAATGAGGCAGCTTGGTATTGGGAAACGGGAACCTCTGCCCAGATCCACCAGGAATGTCAGGGCTGACTGACCCTATTCTGAGGAAGGGTCACTGGACCCGAAACGTTAACTCTGATTTCTCTGCACAGATGCTGCCAGACCTGCTGAGCTTTTCCAGCAATTTCTGCCTTGGTCTCGGATTCCCAGCATCCTCTGTGTTTGTATGTAGGAGTTTGATCTGGTTGGTGAGCTATCTGAGGACAAGGCTGTATAGTCCTGGTCCCACCCAGACCTCAGGTAGAGGTGAGCCACATCACACAGTCCCATTTCTGAGAACCTGGGAATACTTGCAGCTTCCAGTCCCTCACAATCCAACATCAATTCACCTTCCACTGAGGAACACGTTCCTTCCTGATCCTCGTCGTTCTCGCTGTGGTTTTTTTTAGGTGGATATATTTAAAAGATATATTTAGCTCGTGGTGTTAATCACTCTCACAGATCTAGTACATTCACTCGTACAATGGGTTTTCTCAAATCAAAAACTTTCCTGTGAATTTAATTGAATGCTCACAAGTCAGAGAATGAGAATATTCTATTTTTCAGCAACCTACAGTCCCCATCAAACACTCCCAGGACAGGGACAGCACAGGGTTAGATACAGAGTAAAGTTCCCTCTACACTGTCCCCCATCAAGTACTCCCAGGACAGGGACAGCACAGGGTTAGATACAGAGTAAAGCTCCCTCTACACTGTCCCCATCAAACACTCCCATCACAGGGACAGCACGGGGTTAGATACAGAGTAAAACTCCCTTTACACTGTCCCCATCAAACACTCCCAGGACAGGGACAACATGGGGTTAGATACAGAGTAAAACTCCCTTTACACTGTCCCCATCAAACACTGCCATCACAGGGACAACATGGGGTTAGATGCAGAGCAAAACTCCCTTTACACTCTCCCCATCAAACACTCCCAGGACAGGGACAACATGGGGTTAGATACAGAGTAAAACTCCCTTTACACTGTCCCCATCAAACACTGCCATCACAGGGACAACACAGGATTAGATACAGAGTAAAGCTTCCTCTGCACTGTCCCCCATCAAATACTCCCAGGGCATGGACAGCATGGGGTTAAATACAGAGTTAATCTTCCTTTTTCAATGTCCCTATCAAACACTCCCGGGACAGGGGCAGCGCAGGGTTAGATACAGAGTAAAACACTCTCTACAATGTTCCCATCAAACATACCCAGGACAGGGACAGCATGGGGTTAGATACAGAGTAAAGCTTCCTCTACGCTGTCACCATCAAACACTCCCAGAACAGGGACAACACGGGGTTAGATACAGAGTAAAGCTCCCTCTACACTGTCCCCAACCAGCACTCCCAGGACAGGGACAGCACGGGGTTAGATACAGAGTAAAGCTCACTCTACACTGCCCCCATCAAACACTCTCAGGATAGGGACAGCACGGGGTTAGATACAGAGTAAAGCTCACTCTACACTGTCCCCATCAAACAAACACACCCGGGACAGGGACAGCACAGGGTTAGATACAGAGTGAAGCTCTCTCTACACTGTCCCTATCAAACACTCCCAGGACAGGGACTGCGCAGGGTTAGATACAGAGAAAAGCTCCCTCTACACTGTCCCCCCATCAAACACTCTCAGGACAGGGACAGCACGGGATTAGATACAGGATAAAGCTCCCTCTGCACAGTCCCCCCATCAAACACTCCCAGGACAGGGACAGCACGGGGTTAGATACAGAGTATAACTCCCTCTACACTGTCCCCATCAAACACTCCCAGGGACAGGGACAGCACGGGGTTAGATACAGAGTAAAACTCCCTTTATACTGTCCCCATCAAACACTCCCAGAACAGGGACAGCATGGGGTTAGATACAGAGTAAAGCTCTCTCTACTCTGTCCCCATCAAACACTCCCAGGGACAGGGACAGCACAGGGTTAGATAGAGAGTAAAGCTCACTCTACACTGTTCCCCCCCATCAAACACTCACAGGGACGGGGACAGCACAGGGTTAGATACAGAGTAAAGCTCCCTCTACACTGTCCCCCCCATCAAACACTCCCAGGACAGGGACAACATGGGGTTAGATACAGAGTAAAGCCCTCTCTACACTGTCCCCATCAAACACTCCCAGGACAGATGTGGTGAATTGACAATGATGAAAGGTCTGTTTCCCTTACTCTATGGCAGAATTATAACGAGCCTGTGCAAATCCACAGGATTAAAATAGTTCTGCACACATAACTCACCTTTCAGAATCCACAAGATCAAGTCTAGCTCCTCAGGTAAGATTAGCCACAGTCCACAGAATAAAAACACATTCTCCCCATCAAACTGACAATTCACAATCTCTAGGATTAACCAGCTGTGCACACAAAACTACCTGTTCCCAGTCCATAGGATCTGTCCAGTTTCATTTCTTTGAGATGTTGTAGTGATTGGTACAGCTGAGTGGCTTGCTAGGCCATTTCAGAGGGCAACTGAGAGTCAACACTATCGCTGGGGGTCTGGAGTCACATGTAGGTCAGAGCAGATAAGGATGGCAGATTTAGTCCCTAAAGGGCAAGAGTAAAGCAAATGTTTTTTTCTGGCAATTGACAATAGATTCATGGTGATCAGTAGGTTCTTAATCCAGGCATTTTTTTGTTGAATTCAAATTCTACCACCTGCTGAGGAGGAATTCTGACCCCGGTCCCCAGAATACTACCTGGGTCTCTGGACTGACAGTTTAGCAATAATACCACGTGACCATCCGCTCCCCTTATAATAACCTCACCTTGTAATACACTCAGCATGTGACTTCACTGGGGAAGCTGAGTGTCTGAAGGTGGATAAATCACCTGGACCAAATGGACTACCCCCGGGGGTTCTGAAGGAGATGGCTGAGGGGGTTGTAGAGGCAAAGGTGGTGATCTTTCAGGAATCACTGGAGCCAGGGATGGCCCCAGAGGACGGGAAATGGCTAATTTAGGAAAGGACGGAAGCAGAGCACAGCAAACTATAGGCTAGTTAGCCTGACTGTGGTCATTGGTAAACGTTTACACTCAATTGTTCAGGATGAGATTGCAAAGTACTTGGAAATAGATGGTAAACTATGGCAGAGTCAGCAAGGCTTCATCAGAGGGAGGTCTTGCCTGACAAATCTGTTAGAGTTCTTTGAGAAGGTCATGAGCAGGTTAGACAAGGGAGAGCCAGTGGATGTGATCTATCTGGATTTCCAGAAGGCTTCTGACAAGGTTCCACACAGGAGACTGCTAAATAAATGTCCATTGTATTAAGGTCCAGATATTGGCATGGATAGAGGATTAGCTGACTGGCAGGAGGCAGAGATTAGGGATAAAGGATGGCAACCAGTGACTAGTGGAGTTCCACAGGAGTCCATGTTGGGACCACAGTTATTCTCGCTGTGCATTAATGATCTGGATGAAGGAACTGAGGGCATTGTTGCTAAGTTTGTAGATGAAGATGGGTGGAGGGACGGGTAATGTTGAGTAAGTGTGGGCACAGAAGTAGCAGATGGAATGTAATGTGGGAAAATATGAGGTTATGCACTTTGGTAGGAAGTATAGAGACGCAGGCTAAACATGGAAAGGCTTTGGAAATCTGAAGCATGAAGGAACTTATGAATTCTCTTAAGGTTAAGATTAAGGTTCAGTTGACAGTTAGGAATACAAATGCAAAGTCAGCATTCATTTCGAGAGGGCTAGAATACAAGAGCTGGGATGTACTGCTGAGGCTGGATTAGGCTCGGTAAAAACAATGGCTGCAGATGCTGGAAACCAGATTGTGGATTAGAGTAGTGCTGGAAAAGAACAGCAGTTCAGGCAGCATCCAAGGAGCTGCTTCTCGGATGCTGCCTGGATAAGGCTGTGGTCAGACCCCCTTCAGAATATTGTGATCAGTTCTGGGCCCTGTATCTAAGGAAGGATGTGCTGACCTTGGAGGGGGGTCCTGAGGGGGTTCAGGAGAATGATCCCAGGGATGAAGGGCTTGTGAAAAGAGGAGGGTTTGAGGACTCTGGGTCTGTGCGTGATGGAGGTTGGAAGGGTAAGGGGGGGATCTGCTTTAAAGGTACAGAATCCTGAGAGATCTGGATAGCGTGGACATGGAGAAGATGTTCCCACCAATAGGACCCAAGGGCACAGCCTCAGAGAAAAGGGCCAAATCTTTAGATTGGAGATGATGAGGAATGTCTCCAGCCAAGGGTGGGGAACCTGTGGAACCCATTGCCACAGAGGGCTGTGGAGGCCATATCATTGAATGTATTTAATACAGAGATAGACAGGTTTGGGTGGCATGGTGGCACAGTGATTAGCACTGCTGCCTCACAGCACCAGAGATCTGGGTTCAATTCCTGCCTCAGGCAATTGTCTGTGTGGACTTTGCACATGTTCCCTGTGTCTGTATGGGTTTGCTCCGGTTTCCTCCCACAATCCAAAAATGTGCAAGTTAGGGTGGATTGGCCATGCTAAATTGCCCGTAGTGTTAAGTGTAGGGGAATGGGTCTGGGTGGATTGCTCTTCGGAGGGTCGGTGTGGACTTGTTGGGCCAAAGGGCCTGTTTCCACACTGTAAATAATCTAAGGTTCTTGATTAGTAAGGGGAGCAACAGTTACTGTGAGAAAGCAGGAGAATGGGGTTGGTATTCTTATCAGCAATGATTAAATGGTAGAGCCGACTTGATGGGCTGAATGGCCTCATTGTGTTCCTATAACCTTAGGGTCTTGTTGATAAAGTATAACAAACTGACCTTGTAACAAACCTGCTTTGTAGTTGCTGAGTTCAAAAAAATCTTTTGAAATTGAATCAAAGTGTTTGAAACAATAGAGATTTGAGAAAGGACATTGGGACGATGGTTGTGCTATCAGACCAGCTCTCAGATATCCTGTCTGCTCATGACCTTCTCAATGTTCCTGTATTTACTGTGCACAAACCCCACAGCTCTCAATGCAGACTCAGCTCTAACCTGGAATCCCTCCTTGTTATTTCACACTTCATTTAGTTTACTGGGAAATAAGATGTTTCAGCCCAAAATGGGCTCTTCAGGAATATTTTAAAAAGAAACAATCATGTTCAATGATATTTATATTTTTCTCTGAAATGTAGATAGTACTTTGTGTGAATTAGGATCTGGGGGACTTTGTCTATGTCATCTTCCAGAAATATACCAGTATTCTGGTCAGGGTGTCAGTATTTAGAGAGGACCCCGGTTATGGGTCAGGACCCTGGTTATGGGTCAGGAATGGACCCTGGTTATGGGTCAGGATCCTGGTTATGGGTCAGGATCCTGGTTATGGTCAGGAATGGACCCTGGTTATGGGTCAGGATCCTGGTTATGGGTCAGGATCCTGGTTATGGTCAGGAATGGACCCTGGTTATGGGTCAGGAATGGAGCCTGGTTATGGGTCAGGAATGGATCCTGGTTATGGGTCAGGAATGGATCCTGGTTATGGTCAGGAAATGGAGTCCTTGGATATTGGTCAAGATGTGAAGGATGTTGCAGAGAGTTTTGGATGTGAAAGGTTATATGTGTGGTGTGTCGGTGTCTAAAGTGTAACCCTGGGTGTGTTATTCTACAAAGAGTGTGTTAGCATTGAAAGACAATGTGTAGACCTCATACACTTGCTAACAATGCTAATGGGCACCATGTCCAAATATCTCACACTTCCTTCATGACGGTTCGGATGAATTTCAGAGAGTGCTGCTGGACTCACCCCATGTCCCAATCCCTCCAGCCCCATGTCCCAACTCCTCCAGCCCCATGTCCCAACTCCTCCAGGCCCATGTCCCAATCCCTCCAGCCCCATGTCCCAATCCCTCCAGCCCCATGTCCCAATCCCTCCAGCCCCATGTCCCAACTCCTCCAGCCCCATGTCCCAATCCCTCCAGCCCCATGTCCCAATCCCTCCAGCCCCATGTCCCAACCCCTCCAGGCCCATGTCCCTACACCTCCAGGCCCATGTCCCAATCCCTCCAGCCCCATGTCCCAACTCCTCCAGCCCAATGTCCCAATCCCTCCAGCTCCATGTCCCTACACCTCCAGGCCCATGTCCCAATCCCTCCAGCCCCATGTCCCAACTCCTCCAGCCCAATGTCCCAATCCCTCCAGCCCCATGTCCCAATCCCTCCAGCCCCATGTCCCAATCCCTCCAGCCCCATGTCCCAACTCCTCCAGCCCCATGTCCCAATCCCTCCAGCCCAAAGTCCCAACCCCTCCAGCCCCATGTCCCAATCCCTCCAGCCCAAAGTCCCAATCCCTCCAGCCCCATGTCCCAACCCCTCCAGCCCAATGTCCCTCCAAGATGTCTCCACTCCTCCAGTTTAAGCATCTCCTCAATTTTAAACTGCTCCACCATTGACTGCCCAGATCTTCTGCTTTGGGAATTCTCTTCCTGAACCTCTCCAACCACTCCCTCTGCACCCCCCCCCCCCCCACCAACCCCAATTTCCCCATTTCTCTCTACTTCTGCCTCATTTTAAACTTTCCTCTTTGTACAACCTTTGGTCTCTGGTTCTAATATCTCCCCATGTGACCTGATGTCAGGGTGTGTTTGATAATGCTCCTGTGAAATACCCTGCAATGTTTTACTGAGTGAAAAGTGCTACATAAATGCAAGGTGTTGTTGCTGCTTGAACTGTGAGTTCCTGCTTCTGTTTCTATGTGATTGTAACTCTTATGAGGGTTGCAATCGGACTGAGTTAGTGAGCTTGAGCTGTCAGATTATTGAGCCTCTGTGCTATTGCAGCTGACACTGAAGGCATTGCTCTGAACTCTTGGTTTTAAAACCTGCCTTCAATCTGTAATCGCTGCAAACAGAGACCTTTATTCTGAGTATTACCAAATGGGAATGTGACAATAGCCTCAGGCCCTGTCACGGAGATAAACTACAAAGCAGCCCATTGCTGTATCTCCTCAGCAAGATTATTTCACAACAACTCCCATTGACTGAATTGCTTTAAAACACATGAGATTCTGTCAGAGGATTTGTCAGTCATTGTCACATCCAAAATATCACCAGTACCAGCTGAAACAGAAATGCTGCTTTCAACTCCCACCTTCTCTTCATCCTCAACAAGAGAAAAAACACTCCACCCGTTTCAATTTTTCTTTAGTTAATTCATGGGACATGGGGGTCGCTGGCTGGTCCTGCATTTATTACCTGTCCCTAGTTGCCCCTTTGAGAAGGTGGGGGTGAGCTGCCCTCTTGAACGCTGCAGTCCATGTGCTGCAGGTTGACCCAGAATACCCTTAGGGAGAGAATTCCAGGATTTTGACCCTGAGACACTGAAGGAACAGCGATATATTTCCATGTCAGGATGGTGAGTGGCTTGGAGGGGAACTTGCAGGGGGTGGTGTTCCCATGTATCTGCTGCCCTTGTCCTTCAGGATGGAAGTGGCCATGAGTTTGGAAGGTGCTGTCTGAGGATCTTTGCTGAATTTCTGCAGAGTATCTTGTAGATGGTACACACTGCTGTTACTGAGCATCAGGGGTGGAGGGAGGGGGTGTTTGTAAATATGATGCCAATCAAGTGGCTGCTTTGTCCTGGATGGTGTTGAGCTCCTTGAGTGTTGTTGGAGCTGCCCCCATCCAGGGCAAGTGGGGAGTATTCCATCACACTCCTGACTTGTGCCTTGTCGATGGTGGACAGGCTTTGGGGAGTCAGGTGGGGAGTTACTCACTGCAGGATTCCCAGCCTCTGATCTGCAGAGACAGGGTCACCGGACCTGAAAAGTTATCTTTGGTTTCTCTTCACAGGTGCTGCCAGAACTGCTGAGCTTTTCCAGCAAGTTCTGTGTTTGTCTCTGAGTTGCTGTTGCAGTCACAATGTTTAGACGGTTAGTCAGGCTCAGGCTAAGTCACTGGACTTTACTTATGTTACATCACACATGACTTCAAACTTTCACAGTCAATGAGGTCCTTTTAAAGTAGAGTCCTTGATGTCATGTTGAAAAAACAGCACCGTCAAATAACACAGAGCCAGCTCCTTCAAATTATAATGTGACAATGACCAGGTAATTTGTTAAAGAGCTTTATAGGAAGATGTGGAAGCTTTGGAAAGTGTTCCGAGGGGATTTACCTGGATGCTACCTAGTATGAAGGGAAGGCTTTATGAGGAAAGGCTGAGGGATTTGAGGTTGTTTTCATTAGAGAGAAGCAGGCTGAGAGGTGACTTATTGAGACATATAAGATAATCAGAGGGTTAGATCGGGTAGACAGAGAGAGCCTTTTTCCTCGGATGGAGATGGCAAGCACAAGGGGGCGTAGCTTTAAATTGAGGGGAGATAGATAAAGGACAGATGTCAGAGGTAGTTTCTTTACTCACAACAGTAGTAGACTCGACAACTTTAAGGGCATTTAAATGGTCATTGGATAAACATGTGGATGAAAATGGAATAGTGTAAGTTAGATGGGCTTCAGATTGGTTTCACAAGTCAGTGCAACATTGAGGGACAAAGGGCCTGTACTGCACTGTAATGTTCTACATTCTATTGTATATTGGGGCAGTATGGTGGCTCGGTGGTTAGCTCTGCTGCCTCGCAGTGCTAGGGACCTGGGTTCAATTCCAGCTTCAGGTGACTGTGTAGAGTGTGCATATTCTCCCTGTGTCTGTGTGGTTTCCTCCCACAGTCCAAAGATGTGCAGGTCAGGTGAATTGGCCACGCTAACTTGCCCGTAGTGTTAGGTGCATTAGTCTGAGGGAAATGAATCTGGGTGGGTTACTCTTCAGAGGGTCAGTGTGGACTTGTTGGGCCGAAGGGCCTGTTTCCAGACTGTAGGGAATCTAATCTAATCTGCGTTCTAAGTGAGCTGAGGGATCCATTTTAAAAAAGAATGTTGTGTTTGTCAAAGAGTTTTTAAAAATCCACTAGAGATGTATGTCAGCCGTTCAGGTTAACATCTGATTCAGAAGACACCCTCTACCCACCTCCCCAATCTCCCCTCATGGTTTCCTGTGAATCTTGCAGCTTCGAGTTTAACAGTTTAACAGGCTTCCATGTGGAACTTTATCAAAACCCTTTCAGAAATTGAGGGCAGTACAACAAGACTCTTAGGCTGCCTTACCTGTTTGTAGCCCGCACAATGTAGAAAATACAAATCTAACCTCAAACTATGCATTCCACTTTAGAAGGAGAAAGTGAGGACTGCAGATGTTGGAGATCACAGCTGAAAATGTGTTGCTGGAAAAGCGCAGCAGGTCAGGCAGCATCCAAGGAGCAGGAGAATCGACGTTTCGGGCATGAGCCCTTCTTCAGGAATGAGGAGGGTGTGCCAAGCAGGCTAAGATAAAAGGTAGGGAGGAGGGACTCGGGAGAGGGGCGTTGGAAATGCGATAGGTGCAAGGAGGTCAAGGTGAGGGTGATAGGCCGGAGTGGGGTGGGGGCGGAGAGGTCAGGAAGAAGATTGCAGGTTAGGAGGGCGGTGCTGAGGTGGTGCCCACCTTGTCTCAGTCCCAACCCTCGAACTCGAACCCTGCTCCTTGGATGCTGCCTGACCCGCTGCGCTTTTCCAGCAACACATTTTCAGCTCTGATTCCACTTTAGAACCCAAGGTTCCAATAATAATGAAAATAAGATGCATCACAGCCTGAAACAACAACTCCACTGTCCAGGACCATAAGACACTATAGAGAGTTGTCAACACAACCCAGTCCATCACACAAACCAACTTTCCACCCATTGGACTCCATCTACACTTCCCACTGCCTTGAGAAAGCAGCCAACATGATCGAAGCCCTCTCTGACCCCAGTTAGACTCTCTTCCACCCTCTTCCATCAGCTAGTAGATACGAAAGCTTCAACCAGGACCACCAGGTTCAGGAACAGCTGATTCCCCGCTGGTATTAGACTATTGAATGGATTTCTCAAATTTTAAATTTAATGTTGGTCTTGGTCTCTGTAGCTGTAACACTGTATTCCTCACTCTGTTCTATGACCCTAATGCCCTCTGTATGCTATGGTCTGCCTGTACTACACACAAAACAGAATCTTTCACTGTACCCCGTTACATGTGACAGTAAGAAACCAAATCAAATCTAGAGATTTGGAACCTGCTCCTCAGTGAGTACAAAAGGCAGCAGGTGAGAGTGAAGGATTCGCTGCGGGCTACTGCTGAATGGCCCCTGAGTGTCTCACAGAGCTCCAGGCAGTGAGAGCTGGCAGCAGAGGCACAGCTTTGGAATATTTCCTCAGAGTGCTGGGGGAGAGGCAACTCAGGCAGCATTGCAAATGCATTGTGTGTTTAAACTGGGAACAGATGGTTCAGTGGATCCTCATCCTGAGACAGCTCTGACCACTTTAATTAAAGAAGGAACAGGATGGTGGAGGGGAGACTTTGATTGTAATGGCATACATTCTGGATGGATATGCAGTTCCAAAGGACCCAGTCTGTCTCCTTTCCAATTAATAGCTGCATAATAAGTCCCCTGGTTTCATTTTATCCGTATTAAAATCGCTTTCAAGTCATGAATATTTAATACAAGGATGCATCTCAATGAGACAGGGTGTTAGGTTGTAGTTTAAAACCTCTCCGAAACTCAGCAGCAGCAGGAGATTTGGCAAAAGCTCCTGTTGAAATGAAAGAAATATTAAAAAGTAATTTGTGTTCACCAGCCATGCACTTTGGATGAGTGCTGTGTGTATTCGTCAGAATTCACGCACGGTCTGTTAACAAGTATCATTCAGTGAGTGTGTCAAAACTTCTCATCAGCTCGGGCTACATGCTAAAGGTTTGAAGGTGACACTCTGTGAAAATCGCAGCCTTTTCTGAAATTCATGTTCATCAAAGTGTGATTTCTAACTTGTAGTCCCTGCTCCCCCAGCACCACCATTTGCGGTGTCTCTCTGAGTCACTGCTCGGTCACCTTTCTCCAACACATAAAACTGAAACAGTCCTCACAGCCCAATAAAACACCGTATCCTCTGACACTGGCAACATTGGCTTTCGTCACAGGCCATTCAGCCCCTCAAGCCTATTCCATCGCTCAGTAAGATCATGGCTGTTCTGATTGTGGTCTTAGTTTAACCTTGCTGTCCTGTAGTCATTGGCTTCCCTTTTCTATCCGGAACCTAAAGCACTCCATTAATGAAGTGAGTGTGTCCTCCCGGAGACTGTCTCAGGCTGAACCAGGCCATTTGCAATTGTGTCCTTTTCTCAAATCCCAGCTGGCTTTCCAATATTCCATTTTAAAACTTCATTCACAGGATGAGGGCATCATTGGATGAACAATTAGGAGACAGTATATTGTTTAGGGTCTGGAATTATTCTAGGATTTGAGTCACATGTAGGCCAGACCAGCTAAGGATGGTAGTTTGCTTCCCTAAAGGACATTAGTGAACCTGATGGGTTTTTCCTGATAATCAACAATCGATTATGGTCATCATTAGATGCTTAATTCCAGATTTATAAAGTTGTATTCAAATTCCACCAGTGGCTGTGATTGGATTTGAACCCAGGTCCCTTGAACATTTAGCTGAGTTGTTAGATTAACAGTTCAGTGATAATACCTCTAGGCCATCACCTCCTAAGCTTCCCCATTGCCAATACCAATCCTACATCACCCAGCTCCACGCTGCCACAGCTACTCTGTTGGAACCCTCGTTCCATATCCTTCATTCCATACCACCCCAACAATTCCATTACTTCCTGCCAACGTGTGAGTTCCCGAAAACTTCCAAACCTCTGCCATCACCAAAATCTGTATCATAACACCTTCCGGGATTCTCTGGACTCTTCTAAATCCTTCACAGTTAATCTTACACCTATTGCACCTCAAGTGTTAGAAGCTGTTACTCATTATTTTCAATTCAGAAGAAACTTGGATACCAGGAACATGTGAATGTGCTACCCCAGCAGTTAGGGTGTCTAGTTATGTTGTTGCTAGTTAATATTTCACTAACTAATAGACAGGAACTAAAAAAGCAAAGGCCTCATCACTCCAATCCACTGAGCAATCAGAGGGACAGTGTCCTTTAATTTAATAACAATACTGAACAAAGAGACCTTGGAGTGCAGGTTCATAGCTCCTTGAAAGTGGAATCGTAGGTAGATAGGATAGAGGAGAAAGCGTTTGGTATGCTTTCCTTCATTGGTCAGTATTGAGTACAGGAGTTGGGAGGTCACGTTGCGGCTGTACAGGACATTGGTTAGGCCACTTTTGGAATATTGTGTGCAATTCTGGTCTCCTTCTATTGGAAAGATGTTGTGAAATTTGAAACGGTTCAAAAAAGATTTACAAGGATGTTGCCAGGGTTGGAGGATCTGAGCTATAGGAAGAGGCTGAACAGGCTGGGACTGTTTTCCCTAGACCTTATATAGGTTTACAAAATTATGAGGGGCATGGATAGGATAAATAGACAAAGTCTTTTCCTTGGGGTCGGGGAATCCAGAACTAGAGGGCACAGGTTTAGGGTGAGAGGGGAAAGATATAAAAGAGACTTAAGGGGCAACTAATTCATGCAGAGGATAAAACGTGTATGGAATGAGCTGCCAGAGGAAGTGGTGGAGGCTGGTACGAATGCAACATTTAAAAGACATTTGGATGGGTATATGAATAGGAAGGGTTTGGAGGGATATGGGCCGAATACTGGCAAATGGAACTAGATAATTTAGGATATCTGGTCGGCATGGATGAGTTGGATCAATGGCATTGTTTCCATGCTGACCGTCTCTATGACTCTGTCTCATTCAGGGGCACTCCATCACAGGAAGCATCAGCAGGGTTTGATATCTCACTGTTGGTGCACGAACAGGAAGAAAGAACCTGGTTTTCCACGTACACCTCCCCCCACCCACCCTACTCAGGAACATCCCAAAGTATCTCAGAGACAAAGAGTTTGAGGTGTAGTCACTTCAGTCGTGTAACAAACAAGACTGCACACAGCAACAACAATGGGATGGGAATAGAGCATTGATTAGCAACAGGAAAGCAGAAACTGTAACAGGTTCTGGAAATCTGAAGTAAAAACAGAAGACAATGTAAATAATCTGCAGGTCAGGCAAATGTCTTGATCGGAGATAGGAATGGTTCATGTGGGATCCTCCATTTCCCTTTCCCCACAGATACTGTCTGACCTGCTGAATGCTGTTTTCTGAAATTTTTTTTAGCTGAAAGGTAAATAATGACCAGGACATTCAGAGAACTGACATCCTCAAATGCATTTTTATTCTTCATTCAAGAGACATGGGTGTAACTCCCTGGACTCAGCATTTATTGCCCGTCCCTAATTACCCCTTGAGAAGGTGGGAGTGAGCTGCCTTCTTGAACCGCTGCAGTCCATGTGCTGTAGGTTGACCTATAATGTCCAGGATTTTGACCCAGTGACTGTGAAGAAACAGTGATACATTTCCAAGGTAGGATGGTGCTTGGAGGGAAGCTTGCAGGGGGTGGTGTTCCCATGTATCTGCTGCCTTTATCCATCTGAGTGGAAATGATCGTGGGATTGGAAGGTGCTGCCTACCTGAGGCAATAGGCTGAATCTCAATCTGACACCAATTCTATGAGATAGTATTTCTGACAATGCAGCACTCTCTCACTACCCTACTGGGGAAAGTCAGCCTGGATTTTGTAATCAAGTCTCTAGAAGGGGAATCAAATTGAGATGAGGTTGATACTTACTGAGCGATGTGATAATCTCTGAGCTGGCTGTACATCGCCTCACTTACAGAATCTAGTTCAGACCCAGCTCCAGGCACTGACCCAAGGACAATAAGTCATGATTAACAAGCTGTGAAAACAGGAAGAGAGGAGGGAGCATATACCAAGATTAAGAACGAGAGAGCGTAGAAGTGTCTCACTGAGCTGCAAGGCAACAGCAGAATTGCATCCAAGAACTCAGCAGGAAGTGGCACAAAAAATGCAAATTGTACCAAGACACAGGTACCAAGTGATGTCCACGTGGTGCAGTGACTAGTACCTTGCCTCTGAGTCAGAATGCTACGGCTTCAAGTCCCTGTCCAGACAGCTGGCATTCTAGTACAGCAGTGCCAATGGAGTGCTGCACTGTCAGATGTGCTTTCTGTAAATGAGACATTAGCTCAAGGCCTCAGTAACTCGGTAAGTGGATACGTTGTGATCCCAGACCAGAATAAATTATGTATTTAACTTGTTTAAAGTAGCCAAGGTCTGATCAGAGAATAAATCCAGGTGGTTCCAGAATTTTAAGCAAACAAAATAAACCTTACAAGACAAAGTAATAACAATTAAACAATCTACAGGAAACATACAAATTATGTTCTAAAGTCCAGAATGAACATGGGGTGAATATGGGTAACGAACAAATTGCCATTGAACACATCTAATACCAAATGCAATCAAGGTCAACCCCATGGGTTTCTCAGTAACTCTCCTTATCCCAGATGTTAACGACACTGTAGGAACCCAAATCCTACTAAAACTTTGTCTCCCTTATAAGGTATTTTAATTCTTCACTTTGAAGACATAGCTACAGAACTCCCTCTACAGCTGCTCCATCACAGGTTTTCTCAACAACTACTCACATCCAGGTAGTTCAATCTCTTCTCTGGAGACTGCATTGCACTATATTCCCAAGACTGCAGTGCAGGAATAATTCCAGGTATTTTTCAAGCAGCTAGCTCACAGGCTGACATGACCATACAGGTCTCTCTGAGCTCTGATATTTCTTAGCTCTTTCTTGGCTACCTTCACCCCAACTCAAAGCTGCACCTATTAATAGTTCCCAAAGGCATCTCCTGCCCTAACTCCCTGGAGTCTAACAGTGACAGTCTCCCATCTTCAAGTTGCTACCAACTTCTCCCAGTAAACACATACCAAGGTAAGTTCTATGCATGTCCATGACAACATAGCCTACTCTGACCTACTTAACATCTTTAAGGCTCACTGAGTGCTTTCACACTCGTCCAGGTGTAACTCCCTCTTGGCTGCCATCTTTGTAGGCACCACCTTTTCATCTAAGTATTTTTATAATGCTTCCTATTCTGTTTAAATTCTATTAAAGAAACATGGATAAACTTCTGAAGTGCTATTTGTTTTAGGTATTCAAGCAATCATTAAAACATTTTAATATCCTTACCTTCCTAGCTGTTAACCTCTAAAAGTAAATGACCCCAACTATTCAATGCATTGCAATTCAGAGTGCTTTAGTTAAATATATCCCATTTTCTACTGTTAAACTTTAATTCAGAAACTAAAAATGATACACTGAAACAGATGAAGCATGAATAGGATGCCTAGCTACCTGATGAAGGAGCAGCGCGTTGAAAGCTAGTGCTTCCAAATAAACCTGCTGGACTTTAACCTGGTGTGGTGTGATTTTTAACTTTGTCCACCCCAGTCCAACATCGGTTCCTCCTCATCAAAGATATTCATAACAGACCTAATCGATTCCATTGCCATTATTTCTGCATGAGACCTGGTGTTCTATCTAATACTGTCTCTCTACCAATATCACTAAGAAACAGATTCTGTGTTTGCTATTTCATTGCTGATAGCGGGGGCCCTCTGTGTACAAATTAGCTGCTGTGTTTCTTACATTTTCCTGGAATTCAAAAGTGCTCTGTTGATTATGAAGATCTTTGGGAAAGGCTGAGGTTGTGAAAGGCACTACATAAATGCACCGTTCCTGTCTATGTGAAACAGAGTTGGTTGAGAGGTGGATTAATTGCGCAGTGACGATGCTGAGGGTTGAGGGTTGGATGTCCCAGAGGGGGGACAGACAGTTGTTTGAGCTGATTCTGTTGCCCGACCTCCTGGAAAGCTCCATATGGTGTTGGCTGAGTAGAACTGCCTGTGGGATTTACCTGACCACACTGCACCTGATTAAGATACTGCACAGTGTTGGGCTTGGCAAATATTTCAACCCTCCATTAGACAGATGCCAACAGTCAGAAGGGAGTATTCATTGTTCATTCTGTTTCTGACTTTATTGCCACCTGCAGCCAGTTCTGGAGCTTCTGCCTCAACAGACTAGGATTACTGAGAGGGGGTTAGCTTCCATCAGCTTCAACAAAAGATATTCCATCACTGCAGAAGGAGCACTACAGATTCACAGGGAGAGAGGTCAAATCTGAGGCCCTTTCCTTTCAAGGAGGGGTGGATGAGGGTGAGCCGATGTCACTCACAGTTTACCATTGGGAATGCAATTGGTGCAGAGAGGGCTGTTCCATATGGGAGGCCATCAGCATTATCTGAAAAAGGTACAGGGAATGTAGAGGGCTCAGAGGAGGCTAGGGAGTGGCTCTGGCAAATTGCTTGTTAAAGGCAAGCACACACTGACTAGGTTCTTATCCTCTGTAACCATCTTCTGACTTTATGATCTGGATCTCAAGGGGCTGTATGGCCTCCTCCTATCCTTGCATAACAGGTTGATGGGGCTGAATGGCCTTCTTTTATCCCTTTGTATCAGGTTTGAGGGGCTGAATGGCCTCCTTCTGTTCCTGTGCTGTGTTCCTATCATTTGGGCAGTGTTTAAATTCGGAAATGAGGATCAGTCTCAAAGTCAGAACCTGAAAGGCTTCGTCTCTGAGACAATTTTCAAAGAATTCAATGTTTGTCTCTTTCAGACATTGGGTTGTTTTATAAAACTGTGACTCACTGTGGGCACTATGTGGGAGATACAGTCTCCTCTAATGAACACCACATCGGTAATAACCACAGCTGATGGGTTATAGAACATAGAACATAGAACAATACAGCACAGAACAGGCCCTTCGGCCCACGATGTTGTGCCGAACATCTATCCTAGATTAAGCACCCATCCATGTACCTATCCAATTGCCGCTTAAAGGTCGCCAATGACTCTGACTCTACCACTCCCACGGGCAGCGCATTCCATGCCCCCACCACTCTCTGGGTAAAGAACCCACCCCTGACATCTCCCCTATACCTTCCACCCTTCACCTTAAATTTATGTCCCCTTGTAATACTCTGTTGTACCCGGGAAAATGTTTCTGACTGTCTACTCTATCTATTCCTCTGATCATCTTATAAACCTCTATCAAGTCACCCCTCATCCTTCGCCGTTCCAACGAGAAAAAGCCGAGAACTCTCAACCTGTCCTCGTACGACCTATTCTCCATTCCAGGCAACATCCTGGTAAATCTTCTCTGCACCCTCTCCAAAGCTTCCACATCTTTCCTAAAGTGAGGCGACCAGAACTGCACACAGTACTCCAAATGTGGCCTAACCAAAGTCCTGTACAGCTGCAACATCACTTCACGACTCTTGAATTCAATCCCTCTGCTAATGAACGCTAATACACCATAGGCCTCCTTACAAGCTCTATCCACCTGAGTGGCAACTTTCAAAGATCTATGTACATAGACCCCAAGATCCCTCTGTTCCTCCACCTGACTAAGAACTCTACCGTTAACCCTGTATTCCGCATTCTTATTTGTTCTTCCAAAATGGACAACCTCACACTTGGCAGGGTTGAACTCCATCTGCCACTCCTCAGCCCAGCTCTGCATCATATCTAAGTCCCTTTGCAGCCGACAACAGCCCTCCTCACTGTCCACAACTCCACCAATCTTCGTATCATCTGCAAATTTACTGACCCACCCTTCGACTCCCTCATCCAAGTCATTAATAAAAATTACAAACAGCAGAGGACCCAGAACTGATCCCTGCGGAACTCCACTTGTAACTGGGCTCCAGGCTGAATATTTACCATCTACCACCACTCTCTGACTTCGACCGGTTAGCCAGTTTTCAATCCAATTGGCCAAGTTTCCCACTATCCCATGCCTCCTGACTTTCCACATAAGCCTACCATGGGGAACCTTATCAAATGCCTTACTAAAATCCTTGTACACTACATCCACTGCTCTACCCTCATCCACATGCTTGGTCACCTCCTCAAAGAATTCAATAAGACTTGTAAGGCAAGACCTACCCTTCACAAATCCGTGCTGGCTGTCCCTAATCAAGCAGTGTCTTTCCAGATACTCATAAATCCTATCCCTCAGTACCCTTTCCATTACTTTGCCTACCACAGAAGTAAGACTAACTGGCCTGTAATTCCCGGGGTTATCCCTATTCCCTTTTTTGAACAGGGGCACAACATTCGCTACTCTCCAGTCCCCTGGTACCACCCCCGTTGACAGTGAAGACGAAAAGATCATTGCCAACGGTACTGCAATGTCCTCTCTTGCTTCCCACATAATCCTAGGATATATCCCGTCAGGCCCGGGGGACTTGTCTATCCTCAAGTTGTTCAAAATGTCCAACACATCTTCCTTCCTAACAAGTATCTCCTCTAGCTTACCAGTCCGTTTCACGCTCTCCTCTTCAACAATACGGTCCCTCTCGTTCGTAAATACTGAAGAAAAGTACTCGTTCAAGACCTCTCCTACCTCTTCCGACTCAATACACAATCTCCCACTACTGTCCTTGATCGGACCTACCCTCGTTCTCGTCATTCTCATGTCTCTCACATACGCATAAAATGCCTTGGGGTTATCCTTGATCCTATCCGCCAAGGATTTTTCATGCCCTCTCTTAGCTCTCCTAATCCCTTTCTTCAGGTCCCTTCTGGCTATCCTGTATCCCTCCACTGCTCTGTCTGAACCCTGTTTCCTCAACCTTATGTAAGCCTCCTTCTTCCTCTTTACTAGATATTCAACCTCCCTCGTCAACCAAGGCTCCCTCACACGACCATTTCTTTCCTGCCTGATAGGTACATACATATCAAGGAAACGTCGTATCTGCTCCTTGAAAAAGTTCCACATTTCCACCACATCCTTCCCTGACAGCCTATGCTCCCAACTTATGCTCCTCAAATCCTGTCTTACAGCATCATAATTTCCCTTCCCCCAATTGTAAAACCTACCCTGTTGTGCGCACCTATCTCTCTCCATGACCAAGGTGAAAGTCACAGAATTGTGGTCACCATCACCAAAATGTTCACCCACTAACAAGCCCATCACTTGTCCCGGTTCATTACCGAGTACCAAATCCAATATGGCCTCCCCTCTGGTTGGACAATCTACATACTGAGTTAGAAACGCTTCCTGGACACACTGCACAAACACCGCCCCATCCAATCTACTTGATCTAAAGAGCTTCCAAGCAATATTTGGGAAGTTGAAGTCACCCATGAATACGACCCTGTGGCTTCTGCACCTTTCCAAAATCTGTTTCCCAATCTGTTTCTCCACATCTCTGCTGCTATTGGGGGCCTATAGTAAACACCCAACAAGATGACTGCACCTTTCCTATTTCTGACTTCAGCCCATACTACCTCCAAAGGCAGATCCCCCTCAAACTTCCTTTCTGCAGCCGTTATACCATTTCTAATTAGCAACACCACACCCCCTCCTTTTTTACTACCCTCCCTAATCTTACTGAAACATCTGTAACCAGGAACCTCCAACAACCATTCCTGTCCCTCATCTATCCACGTTTCCGTGATGGCCACAACATCGTAGTCCCAGGTACCGATCCACGCCTTAAGTTCACCCACCTTATTTCTGATACTCCTTGTGTTGAAGTATACACACTTGAGCCCATTTCTGTGTCCGCAAGTATTCCCTGTCAGTGCTACCTTCTCCACAGCCTCCCTACATTCTTGGACATCCTGACACACAGCTAGCTTACTTGCTGGACTACAAGTCCGGATCCCATCCCCCTGCCAAATTAGTTTAAACCCCTCCGAAGAGTGCTAGCAAACCTACCTCCCAGGATATTGGTGCCCTTCTGGTTCAGGTCCTGTTTGTACAGGTCCCACCTTCCCCAGAATGCAGTCCAATTGTCCAAATACCTGAAGCCCTCCCTCCTACACCATCCTTGCAGCCACGTGTTCAACTGCACTCTCTCCCTATTCCTTGCCTCACTGTCACGTGGCACCGGCAACAACCCAGAGATGACGACTCTGTCTGTCCTAGCTTTTAGCTTCCAGCCTAACTCCCTGAGCTCCTGCATGACCTCCACACCCCTCTTCCTACCTATGTCGTTGGTGCCAATGTGTACCACGAGTTCTGGCTGCACACCCTCCCCCTTAAGGATTCTGAAGACACTGTCCGAGACGTCTCGGACCCTGGCACCCGGGAGGCAACAAACCATCTGAGAGTCTCGCCCATGTCCACAGAACCGCCTGTCCGTCCCTCTAACTAGAGAGTCTCCTATAACTAGCGCTCTCCTGCTCTCCCCCTTTCCCTTCTTAGTCTCAGAGCCAGACCTCACGCCACAGACCCCTTCACTGCAGCTACACCTGCAAGGCTGTCCCCTCCAACAGTTTCCAAAGCAGTATACCTATTTTTTAGGGGAACGACCACAGGGGATCCCTGCACTGCCTGCTTCTGCCCCTTCCCACCTCTAACTGTTACCCAGCTACCTCTGTTCTCTGGCGTAACTATGTCCCTGTAGTTTCTATCAATCACCCTCTCAGCCTCTCGAATAATCCTCAGTTCATCCAACTCCAGTTCCAGTTCCCTAACTCGTTTGGTGAGGAGCAGGATCTGACTGCATTTCCTGCAGACGAAGTCGGCAGGAGTATCGGTGGTCACCCCTACCTCAAACATCCTGCAGGAGGAACATTCCACTGCCTGCGCTGCCATGACTGTACACTTTGTCTCCAAAACAAGAACACTGAGTCAATAACACTGAGTCGCTTACCTGTGGACTTTAAAGTTAGGTTAGAGGAGGAGGGTGGGAGGGAGGCCCTAGGAAGTAGGGGCCTGGTTATATTTACCATTGGCTGACAGGCGGTGAGCTAGTGTCAGCAACTGGAGGTTTGGGAGGCAATCTGAATATCACCCTGAATCCCCCAACCTCCATCCCCCTCCCTTCACACCCAACGCACCCCCCCCCACACACACACACACACTCACCCCCAACACCCATCTCACCCCATACTCACCTCCCCCCACACACATCTCCCCTCACACAAACCTCCCCCACAAGCACAGCCCCACACACCAACCCCCCCCCCACACACACAATCTCCCCCCTACACAAACCTCCCTCCACCCCTCACAAATCCCCGATAACTCCTGCATGATTGCTGAATATCATGATATTTTGCTCTTACACAGATTCCATTACCTCACTTTGGGTGCTGCATTCTCAACTCCCTGGGCAGGAGATCTCTACATTCCCTATCAAAGCCTTCACCCACTCTGTCTCATTCTCTCCCGCTCTTTATGTCTCCCTCCCCCAACCACCCCACACTCACTCTCACCCTCTGTTTATCTCCTTCTGTTTTTCCCACTTACCCTCTCTCTCTCTCTCTCTCTTTTCTCCCTCTCTCTACCTCTGCACTTTCTCTCTCCCCTCCTCTCTCTCCCTCTCTTCCTCCCATTCTTTCCTTCTCTTTCTCTCTCACTCCCTCATTGTCTCTTCCTCTCCCCTCCACATTTTTCACTCTCCCCCTTACCTCCATCTCCATTTCCATCTGTATCCCCCATACTCTCCCTCTCTCTCCTCTTTCTAAAATACTCCTTAAACCAAACTCTCTGACCAAGCTACGGTCCCTGTGCTAATATTTCCAGATATGATTCAGTCTCAATTTCATTTCAGAACTCCCCTGTAACGTGTTTCCTGGGGTTTTACTTGTGGGGACGGTGTTAGTGCTGTGACAGTGCTAGGAATCTGTGAGATATTTCACTGACGACGTGCAGTCAGAGCTGAAAATGGGTTGAGTTTTGGTTCAGTTCCTCATTCACCCTAACGAATGATCATGCAGCATTTAATCAGAAACTGTTTTAGGGGGCTCCAAGATGGCGGTGACCCAGCAAGTCTGAGTTTATAGTGCTCCTCCCAAGACTTGGGCAAAGTGGACCACCCGCCCCCACCACACTCACCAAATCATTTAAGATAGTTTTTGCTTAATGTAATTAGTTGCTCTGTACTAAATTTAAACAGTCTAGTCTTCTGTAAAAATGACCAAAGGGAAGGGAGCCAGCAGTTCTCAGCAGGCAGGAACCCCTCCCCCACCCTCCCCAGCTGCAGCAGAGGCGTCCGCAGCCCCCCTGGGGGGACTTACCTACGGTAGGGAGCCTTGAGGAAGTAATCTCCAAACTTGGCGCAAAGATCGACGCCTTCATTGAAGAGTCCCGGAGCCGATGGGACTCATTCTCGGCCGCGCTACAAAAGCACAACCGAGACATCGAGGAAATCGAGCGCCAAGTCAGAGAGGCGGAGCTAAAGGCCGCGACCTCCGAGACTATAACAGGATCGGCCGTGGATCGGGTCCGGACACTCGGACAGCGAGTCCGGACCTTAGAGAATCACGAAAAATATTTGTTTGCTGGGCCTTCCCGAACAGGAAGAGGAAGGCCAGCTTACAGCGTTCCTCGGGCAGTGGCTTCCACAGCTTTTAAATCTGGAGGCTGGGTCAGGCCGGGTCAGGGTGGGATGGGCCGAGCGGCTCGCAGTGCACCGGCCCGGCTCGAACCAGCCCCCCCGCCCGGTCCTGTTCCGGCTCGAACCAGCCCCCCCCTCCCCCGCCCGGTCCTGTTCCGGCTCGAACCAGCCCCCCCCCCCCCCCCCCCGGCCCGGTCCTGTTCCAGCTCGAACCAGCCCCCCCCGCCCGGTCCTGTTCCGGCTCGAACCAGCCCCCCCCCGCCCGGTCCTGTTCCGGCTCGAACCAGCCCCCCCACCCGGTCCTGTTCCGGCTAGAACCAGCCCCCGCCCGGTCCTGTTCCGGCTGCAGAGCTAAAAGGAGAGGCAGATGGTCTTGGAAGCTTCCAGAAATCTTGGGAAAGATCCCCAAGCCATGATTTATAAAGGAGCCAAGGTTATGTTATTTCAGGAATTATCCCCAGCTTTGGCCCGAAAGAGGAAGGTGTTTGATGAAGCGAAGAAGCTTTTAGGGGACTTAAACATTCAATACTCCCTGCGCTACCCAGCGACGCCATGTTTTAGCCATGAAGGGTCCGTGTAGAACCTCGGATGGCCGGAGAAAGCCAAGGAATTTCTGGACTCTCTTAGATAAATTGTAAGAGTTAATTCGAGTGGTGAATGATATTGTTCTGCCCTCCCCCCACCCCAATTCATGCCTTTTCTTTTCCCTTTTATTACCTTACTGTTTAATATTATCTCCGGGGGGTGGGGAGAGGGGTTTATTTATTTGTTCTTCACTTAGTGATTTCCCCCCTTTTTTAATATACATATATAGGCCGGGTGGTCTAGTTAATGTAGGTGGGGGAGGTGGTTTCCTTTCCTATTTTATCTCTGTCTTAAAGAACGGGGCTGTTTTCCCCTGTTATTTTGCATTACTATATTTAATTTTTATTTGTTGAGACTGTAATTTTATAGTTATATATGTTCATACATGGTATTAACATTACCAAATATATCTAGGTGTCGGTATGGGTGGGTGGGGGGTAGGGTACTCACTGTTAATTCTGGCTTTGTAGTATATTTTAATTTTCTTTATCCTATCGTGGGATGCCTGGGTCAAGGGTGGGGCACTGGCTGGAAGAGGATATGATGGGCTTTTGGAAAGGAAGTGATGCCCCCTGGGAACAAGGGGGAAAATCTCCATTTAACTACGTTTTATATTTTTTTATTTAGAAATAGTTTTTTATTATATTGATGTGAGTGTATTAAAGAGCCTTAATTTTTGTGAATTTTATATGCTCTATGCTCAGGATGTTCTGGATAGGGTTTCCCCTCCCGAGGGGTCTCGGACTTGCCCAGATGATTATAGTTAGGTAGTCGATTAAATGGTGCACCTGGAATGTCAAGGGGAGTAATTCACCAATCAAAAGAAAGAAAATATTATCAAACCTCAAGAAAGAAAGGGTTGATATAGCTCTCCTACAGGAGACGCATTTATTGGATAAAGAACACTTGAAATTATGACAGGGTGGATTTGATCAGGCCTTCTTTTCTTCCTTCAGCTCAAAAAGTAGGGGAGTTGTTATCCTTATTCGGAAGAATCTCCCTTTCAAAATCCTAAATCAGATAAAAGACGAACCTGGATGATATATTCTGATTAAAGCCTTTATAAATGGAGAGGAATATGGGATTTTGAATCTGTATTGTCCCCCGGCGCATCCTTTTAAATTAATAATGGAAGCTTTCTCCAAACTGATGGCTCTCGGGGAGACTTTAATTGCACTATGGAGCCGGAAATAGACAGGATACCCAAGAGTACTGCAGGAGTATTCCCCTAGATCCAGACAATTGGTGGATTTGAACAAAGAATTAGGATTAGTAGATGTGTGGAGATGTCTTCACCCACAGGGCAGAGATTTTTCTTTTTACTCCAATCCGCATGAATGTCACATCAGAATCGATATGTTTTTTGCCCCTCAATTTTTTAAAATTCCATATCATCCTGTAAAATAGGCAGTATAACAATTTCTGATCACGCTGCTGTATATTTGGAAATCAAGGCGAGGAACAATGAGACATCCCCTCGGCATTGGCATATGGACCCCTTCCTGATGAAAAATAGTAAATTTGTAAAGTACTTCTCTCAGGAACTTAAAACTTTCTTAGAAATTAATTCAGGTACGGCTAGCAACCCATCAATGATGTGGGAGACCATCAAAGCTTACGCGCGAGGTTTGACTATTTCATACTTGGCGACCCAGAAAAAATTAAAGGGAGAACAACAGCGCCTGCTCGAAGCTCACTTAAAAGCAGCTGAAACAGCATACGCTGATAGACCTTCTATTATCAAATTACAAAGGATTACGGCCCTTAGGACAGCTCTAAATACCACGCTTACCCAAACGGCTAAGAGGGAAATATTATTTGCAAAACAAAGGTTACACGAATTTGGCGATAAACCTGGTAGATACTTAGCATTTCTCGCAAAGAAAGAAAGGCCTCTCAAACTATCACATCTATCAAGGAAAGTGCGGGTACTCTGACTCATGATCATAAAAGGATTAATGCAATCTTTAGAAAATTTTATTCTGATTTATATAAATCACAGGATTGCGAAAATAGAGCTAGGAGGATGCAGTCATTTTTAAAATCCTGACCTTTCCGACCTAACTCTGGAACAGGTATCGGTCCTGAATGTTCCCTTAACAAGCCAAGAAATACTTGACGCAATCAGGCAGCTTCAGAGCGGTAAGGCACCTGGCCCAGATGGCTTTCAAGCTGAATTCTATAAAGAATTTACAGGAATATTGGCTGGTTCATTTATGGACATGTACAACTACTCATATAGTCAGGGCTGTCTCCCGCCTTCGCTGAAAGAGGCAAATATCTCCCTTATTCTCAAAAAAGGAAAGGACCCAGAAGACTGCGCGTCAAGATTGGTGGAGGGTTGTTTTTCAGACTGGAGGCCTGTGACCAGTGGAGCGCTACAAGGATCGGTGCTGAGCCCTCTACTTTTTGTCATTTACATAAATGATTTGGATGTGAGCATAAGAGGTACAGTTAGTAAGTTTGCAGATGACACCAAAATTGTAGGGGTAGTGGACAGCGAAGAAGGTTACCTCAGATTACAACAGGATCTGGACCAGATGGGCCAATGGGCTAAGAAGTGGCAGATGAAGTTTAATTCACATAAATGTGAGGTGCTGCATTTTGGGAAAGCAAATCTTAGCAGGTCTTAGACACTTAATGGTGAGGTCCTAGGGAGTGTTGCTGAACAAAGAGACCTTGGAGTGCAGTCTCATAACTCCTTGAAAGTGGAGTCGCAGGTAGATAGGATAGTGAAGGAGGCGTTTGGTATGCTTTCCTTTATTGGTCAGAGTATTGAGTACAGGAGTTGGGAGGTCACTACAGCAGCAGGAGCAGTGGGAATGAGGAGCAGGGAGCTACTGAGAAGGTAAATGTACCTCGTGAATAGGCAGAGTGAAGGCTCAGCAGGGGTGGACCCAGACTCGGGGATGGCTGGGCATGTGATCTGATATATTTGGGCTGTGGATAAAACCCAAGACACTCCATGTGTAGTTTCTCCCATCCGTCCTCCTCCTCCTCCTCTAATAAAAAAAAAGACCCTATGAGGAGAGTTGATCAGATAAGAAACATAGAATCCCTGCAGTTTGGAAACAGGCCCTTCAGCCCAACACGTCCACATCAACCCTCCAAAGAGTAACTCACCCAGATACATTCCCCTCCCACTCTACATTTACCCCAGACTAATGTACCTACCCTTAACATCCCTGGACACTATAGGCAATTTAGCATAACCTGCACATCTTTGGATTGTGGGAGGAAACCAGAGCACCCAGAGGAAACCCTCTCAGACACGGGGAGAACGTGCAGACTCCACATAGACTGTCGCTCGAGGCAGGAAACGAACCCAGGTCCCTGGTGTTGGGAGGCAACAGTGCTAACCACAGAGCCACCGTGCTGCCATACATTATGAATCAATTTTCACCAAAGCAATCTCATCCTTTGGCATACAGCAGGACATTGAAGATCTTTCATTTCTGTAGAATGAAGGTGTCCAGCCTCAGAAAGCTATGTTGCACCTAAACCTGCTCTTTCAGGGCAGACTAGAAGAGAATAAAGCTCCCACAAATGGGAATGATTTATTGGAGAAGGAGATCCCAAATCTCACTTGCTCTTTGAAGTTGATCCATTGTTTCACTGATTTCTCTGTTGAGGAGGGCCTGAGCACTGTAGGAAGACTACTCAAAGAGAATCTATTAATGTAGGATCTGAAGAAGAAACAGAAACACACTTGGTTGGGAAATGTTTGAGGAAGAGGTCTACATAAATAAAGTACATTGAGTGAGGTATTCAATATCATCCTTCATTATCAAAGCTGCAGCGGATGACTCAGCTGTGGGATTCTTCAAGGGAGCTTTGTTTTGTTTTAATTTAACCTTTCCCCAGTGAGCAAAGCAGAAGCTGAAAATAATGCAAATTTCAGCTCATGGCTGTGTAACATACAGAATGATTTTTGTCTATCTATTTTCATATTATTACATTTAAGTGTGAGATAATGGCATATGGCGTTTCTGTGCATCTGAAGTTGATAAATAACTTTTAAGTACTTTGTCAACATGGTGATTTCTGTTACAACGATTCATGAGTGCTACTTTGGCAGCATTGATGACTTTTATTTACCTTAGCATATTTCATAAGTTAACAAGGTAAGCCATTATGCTCTAGGATCTGTTAGAAATTTACAGATTTAGTGTTTTTAAGCTTAGAGGCAACCTCGCTTACAGGAAGACTGCATTTTTAGTTTTGTTTTGTTTTAAATCATTTTAAAAATCCCTTGGATGGAGATGGTTGTATAGAGAATCGCTTCTGAGAAAGGAAAAATGTAGCTAGAGTGTTGGGATAAAACTCTGAAGAGATTACTTGAAGCTGCATATATTTATGAAGCCATTCTAAATGTTGTCATTCTAAGAGTTAAAGTCACAGCTGCCCTATGCCTGTTGAGGTGTTAGGAAAAGGTTTCTTTCCCTGGAGGGAGTACTGCACAAAGAATGCTTTTCAAATGACTGTATTTTCCCTGATTTCCTCTCTCCATGCCATTTCCTGATTTATTGCAGCTTCTGGGATATTACTTGTACTCCCTGCAGTAAAGACTGATGCAAAATTCCTGTTCAATTAATCCATCATCTTCTTATTTTTCCATTATCATTGCTGTCTTTTTGTATTGTCTCCAATCGTTTAACCAGCCAAACATCTTTGAACAATTACAGTAGAACCTTGATTATCCATACATCAATTATCTGAATTTCGGATTATCCAAACAAGATTTCAAGGTCCCGTAAAAACAGTGTTTGACCACACAGCATTCCGTTATCGGTTAAACAGCATTATGGTGTGCACTGCCAGATAACTGAGCAATGGTCAATAACAGGCACTCAAATTACCAAATTATCCAAATGATCAGTTATCCAAAAAAAACTATCTGCTCATCTTGTTTGGATAATCGAGATTCAACTGTATATCCTTTCTCTTTAAGTTTGGTGTAGTTTTGCCAACAGACAGCAGTTTGCGAATAAACCAGGGTCAGAGAGGAAGGTTTTGGGCTGGGGGGAGATCTGCTGTGGGGTTCCAGGGGTCAGTCTTGGGGTCCTGGCTGTTCCTGACCTCGGTCTGGACCTTGCTGTGCAGGGGACAAGTTCACAGTTTGCAGATGACACTAAACTTGGAAGAATTGTAAACTGTGGGGAGGACAGCATGGAGCTCTGAAAAGACATTGGGTGGAGTGGGCAGACAGGTGGTAGGTAAGGCTCAATGCAGAGCAGTGTGAGGCAATGCACTTTATCTTTTAATGTTCAGCCTGCCCATATAAAATAGGGGGTACAATTCTAAAGGTGGGGTGCAGGAGCAGAGGAAGCTGACAGTATAAATGCACAGATTATTGAACATAGCAGAACAGAGGGAGAGAACAGTTAATAAAGCGCGCAGTCTCCTCAGCCTTATTAAGGGCATTGAGTACAAGAGCAAGGAGTTGATGTTAAATTTCCGGTTAGACCTCAGTTGGAGTATTATGTACAGATGTGGGGGGGAATCACATTATAGGAAAGATGTGAGTGCATTGGGAGATTATGGAGGTGATTTACAAGGAAGGTTCCAGAATGAGGAATGTCAGTGATGAGGACAGATAGAAAAAGTTGGGACAGATCTCTTTGGAGAAGAGGCTGAGAGGGAGATCTGAGAGAGGTTTTCAAAACCATGATTGGCCTGGAGGAAGGAGCTGGGAAAAGTTTGTGTTTCTGTTTGTGAAAGGAACAAGAACGAGAGGTGCACAGGTTTGAAGCGATATGGAAAGGAAGCAAGCATGATGAGAGAACATTCTTTTTCACTCAGCGAGTAGTTAGGGTTTGGAATGCATTGCCCTGAAATGTGGTGGAGGCAGCTTCAATAGAGGCACTGAAGAGGGCACTGCTTGGTTATCTGGGTTGAAATGGTGAGCGGGGTAATGGGGAAAAGGCAGGAGAATTTTCACGGGGCAATGAGGCTCATTTGAAGGGCTGGTCCAGGCACGATGGACTGAATGGTCACCTTGTGCACTGTAATAATTCAGTGAGTGTGTGAAGATTTTAATTCACTGCAGTGTACATGGCAAATGTGAACAGACTGTGATTCAGACCCTGGAACTATGTTACTGTGAAGTCAGATATTTGCTGCTGTCTCCCATGGCAATACCTGGGACTGAGCAGACAGACCGCGGATTTCTCTGAGTCTGTGAAAGACTGGAACGGTAGAGTGGGTGAAAGGAGGTTCATACGGAGGTGTCAGCTATTTGAAATAAAATGAACAACTGCCTATTGTCAAAGAAAAGTAACACCATTGAACTCCATTGGTAACAAAAGACAACCCATTTATCACCAGAATATGTTCACCTTCACTTAAAAAAACACTGCCAGTTTCTAATGTATTTCCATTATGATTAGATTAACACCTATTTTGTCTTCTATAATATCACAGGCTGTATCTAGTTCCTCACATTTTCTGAATTTAGACTTCAATGGTGAAATAGATGTTTGACAGCAGAATGTTTTGGACAGCTAATGGACTATTGATTTCCCAATCAATAGATAGAGCATGAATCTTTAACAAGAGTTTCTTGCACAATGGTTGAAAGAAATGTGTACATTGAAAAATTGGCAGATAGAAAACAGATCTTTGAAATACAAGATTGCTAAAACGACAAATTTTGCAACAGGGTACAACAGCTGGACAATTTTTCTAGATATGAACGATTTAAATCTTGTAATTTAAATGAGTGATCAAAGTTAGATCAATCAATAACCTCTGAGGTTAAAAAGGCAGAACAAGTTTTTAAATGATCGATAGTGTGTCTTCACAATCGCTTCAATTTACATGGTTAATCAAAGTTTGTGAGAAGATTTGTAGCTCAGGTGCTCGTTGTTGTGGTTCTGTTCGCCGAGCTGGGAATTTGTGTTGCAGACGTTTCGTCCCCTGTCTAGGTGACATCCTCAGAGCTTGGGAGTCTTCTGTGAAGTGCTTCTGTGATCTTTCCTCTGGCATTTATGGTGATTTGTCTCTGCCGCTTCTGGTTGTCAGTTCCAGCTGTCCGTTGCAGTGGTGGGTATATTGGGTGCAGGTCGATGTGCTTATTGATTGAATCTGTGGATGAGTGCCATGTCTCTAGGAATTCCCTGGCTGTTTTCTGTTTGGCTTGTCCTATAATAGGAGAAAGTGAGGACTGCAGATGCTGGAGATCAGAGCTGAAAATGTGTTGCTGGAAAAGCGCAGCAGGTCAGGCAGCATCTTAGGAACAGGAGAATCGACGTTTCAGGCATGAGCCCTTCTTAATTCCTGAAGAAGGACTCATGCCCGAAACATCAATTCTCCTGCTCCTTGGATGCTGCTTGTCCTATAATAGTAGTGTTGTCCCAGTCGAACTCATGTTGCTTGTCATCTGTGTGTGTGGCTACTAAGGCTATCTGGTCATTTCGTTTCGTAGCTAGTTGGTGTTCATGGATGCAGGTTGTTAGCTGCCTTCCTGTTTGTCCTATGTAGTGTTTTGTGCAGTCCTTGCATGGGATTTTGTACACTACATTGGTTTTGCTCATGCTGGGTATCGGGTCCTTTGTCCTGGTGAGTTGTTGTCTGAGAGTGGCTGTTGGTTTGTGTGCTGTTATGATTCCTAGTGGTCGTAGTAGTCTGGCTGTCAGTTGGAGAAATCCAGCAATGATCCAATTCTCCAGCTTCTGTATGGACTGGGCTCAGAGATTCAGCTACAAAGTCACACAAAGTGTACAGTATAGTGACCAAGTTTTGGCCAAGGGACAAATATGCATCAAATTTCTCTACACCGTACCCATCAAACATTCCCCCAAAACTGGTTCCATACACAGTAAAGCTCCCTGTACACTGTCCCCATCAAATACTCCCAGGACAGGGACAGCACGGGGTTAGATACAGAGTAAAGTTCCCTCTACACTGTTCCCATCAAACACTCCCAGGACAGGGACAGCACGGGGTTAGATACAGAGTAAAGCTCCCTGTACACTGTCCCCATCAAACACTCCCAGGACAGGGACAGCATGGGGTTAGATACAAAGTAAAGTTCCCTCTACACTGTTCCCATCAAACACTCCCAGGACAGGGACAGCACGGGGTTAGCTACAGAGTAAAGCTCCCTCTACATTGTTCCATTCAAACATTCCCAGGACAGGGACAGCACGGGGTTAGATACAGAGTAAAACTCCTCTACACTGTCCCCATCAAACACTCCCAGGACAGGGACAGCATGGGGTTAGATACAGAGTAAAGCTCCCTCTACACTGTCCCCATCAAACACTCCCAGGACAGTGACAGCACGGGGTTAGATACAGAGTAAAGCTCCCTCTACACTGTCCCCATCAAACACTCCCAGGACAGGGACAGCACGGGGTTAGATACAGAATAAAGCTCCCTCTACACTGTTCCATTCAAACATTCCCAGGACAGGGACAGCACAGGGTTAGATACAGAGTAAAGCTCCCTCTACACTGTCCCCATCAAACACTCCCAGGACAGGGACAGCACAGGGTTAGATACAGAGTAAAACTCCCTCTACACTGTCCCCATCAAACACTCCCAGGACAGGGACAGCACGGAGTTAGATACAGAGTAAAGCTCCCTCTACACTGTCCCCATCAAACACTTCCAGCCCAGGGACAGCACGGGGTTAGATACAGAGTAAAGCTCCCTCTACACTGTCCCCCATCAAACACTCCCAGGACAGGGACAGCACGGGGTTAGATACAGAGTAAAGTTCCCTCTACACTTTCCCCCCTCAAACACTCCCAGGACAGGGACAGCATGGAGTTAGATACAGAGTAAAGCTCCCTCTACACCGTCCCCATCAAACACTCCCAGAATGGGCATTACTATCTCCTGTGGTCAAACCTGTGTTCTAATGTGCTGGTGTGCACTATCCTCTGTTTTCTGATCAGTGAATGTTGATCACTTTTGAAATTATTTTGAGCTGAACTGGTCAGCGATGGCTTCAAACCAGCTGCAGTACATCAACAAGTTCTCTTTGTTTTTATGAATTCAACATCAAGATAAAACAGTGAAGAATGACTTTATTCATTCATTTTAAATAACCCAAGGCCATAATTAGAAAATGGGCTTTAATCTGATTCAGGTTCCAATTAGATTCCCTCACAATGTTCCCTGTCTCTCCGTGATGATTGTGTTGATAATGATGTTGCCATTCAGTTCTGCTTCAGAAAGCTTGCCTGCAGTTTACAGTTTGTGTGATTTAGTGAGTCACTCTGCATTAACTGGTGTACCTCTCAGTGCCATTACCTGAGGACAGTAATTGGGTTGGTGATGGATGTAGGCAAGGGACAAGTAAATGGCTTTTTTATTAAACTGACCAAATGATTCCTCAAAGACCAAGCAGTTAGAGTCACAATCTCCTATATTCCCTTCAGAAAGGAGTACAGACACATTCTACTGACTGACCACGAGACCACCTGCCATTCAGCCCATTGAGACTGTTCCACCCTGAAATTAGATAATGGCTGATCTGATAACCTTCAACCCCACTTTCCTCATAACCCTCAATCCTTTCCTGATTAAAAACCTGTTCATGTCGAGACTCGGCAAGATGGTGGCAATTCTGTAGAACTGCTGTGGACAGCTCTGCCTAACAGCCAAGGTATACTGGTGTTTTTTGCCATCCCTGGCCAATGTATGTGGTGGAATTATTAGTTTCAAACCTTACAGAACACATATTTGTTAATATTTGGGAGTGGGAAGGATGCCAAAGGGAAAAGGAGCAAACAAACAGCAGCAGGGAGGACACTCCCCTGCAGCACCTACCACACCAGAGACAGCAGCAGCAGCCTCTCCTGAGCCCCTTGGGGACGAGACAGACTCACAGGAATTGGCTGCAGCGATGGAGAGACTTACCTTGAAAATCGAGGTCGGAGGATAAATCTACAAACTGGCGGGCTCCCTGAAGGTGAGGAAAGTGAGCAGCCAGTCAGCTAGTTTGAAAACTGGCTGCGTAAGTTTTTGGGCCTTCACATCGAGTCCAGCAGGCATCAGATTGAAAGGGTGTATCGGGTTACAGTGCACAGGTCAGGGCCGGTGCAGCATCCCTGCCCATCCTAGTGCACTTCCATTCATATAAGGACAAGCAAAAAGTCACAGAAGCTTCCAGATTACTGGGAAAAGATCCACAGGCGCTGCTGTACAAGGGGTCAAAAATCATGTTTTTCCAGGATTTTTCAGCAGCTGTAATTTGAAAGAGGAAGTCCTTCGATGAAGTTAAAAAGAGGCTGAGGAACCCGGGCATCCAGTACTCCATGAGCTACCCCGCAGTACTTCATTTCAGCCATGAGGACTCGGTTTATACATTTGACTCGGCGGATAAGGCTACAAACTTCGTAGATACTTTAAAACAGACAGATTGGCCTGAAGAATATGGTTAATGTTTGGTCTATTTTCTATCTTTCCCCATGTTTTCCCTTTCGTCTTTATTCCTTTCTTTCTCCCTAATAGTTTCCTTTTTGGAAAGGGGGGAAAAGACCTTGGAATAAGTTGTTCCTTTTTTTAATAACTGGATTTTCTGATGGGAAATTTTGTGGATGTTCTTTGTTGTCTCTCCCCCATTTTTTTCTGATTGGTTCGTTTCTCTTTTAGTCACAAGTCGGGGTGACATGAAGCCAGGGATGTGTGGAGGGCTCATCCTGACTTGGTCTTTTCAGTTAAGGATCAGCTCCTTGTTTTTTTTTCTGGCCTAAGGCTGGGGCACAGTCCGGGTTTGAAGGAGCTGTGAAGGAGGGGATGGGTAGGGGGAGTGCCCCCTATGGGCAGGGGAAGAGTCTTCCATTCAAGGTTCTATAATTGGTTTTCTTTGTAGCTTTTTGGTAGTAATAATTGTTTATAGTTATGATAGAGTAGTTTTTGTGTATATAGTTCTTCGACTCTACGAGTCTTCATTTACTTATGCTCGGCGCTTTGTAAGCAGGGTTCTCCCTCCGAGGAGGTTCAAGGGTCTCTGAAAGGGGATATTAAATGGTCTTATTAAATGGTGCACCTGGAACATTAAGGGAAGCCATTCGCCTGTTAAAGGGAAAAAAGTGTTTTCTCGCCTTGAGAGAGAAAGGGTTGATATCGCTTTGTTGCAGGAAACCCATCTTGATGATGGGGAACACCTGAAATTACAACAGGGGGGTTATGGCCAGGTATTCTTTTCATCCTTTACTACTAAAAGTAGGGTAGTGGCAGTACTTATCCAGAAAAATCTTCCATTCACATTGTTAGAGCAGGTGAAAGATGAGCAGGGACGGTTTGTGATACTTAAAGCCCTGATACATGGGGAGGAATATGGCATTTTAAATGTCTACTGTCCTCCGGCGCATCCCCTCAAATTTTTGATGAGTGCTTTCTCTAAGTTGAGTATTTTTGGAACACGGCACATTATTATGGGGGGGAGGGGGAGTCTTTTGGATCCGACAGTGGGCAGGATGCCTTGTGGGCCCCCAACTATTTCTTCACAGGCCAAGCAGGTGGTTTGACTTATGCGAGGAGTTGGGGCTGGTGGATATTTGGAGATGTCTTCACCCTACCAGCAGGGACTTCACCTTCTTTTCGAACCCACATAAATGTCACACGAGGATTGACCTCTTTCTGGCTCCCTCGGCCCTTCTCTATTCGATTATGGGTTGTAAAATTGGGAATATAGCTATCTCTGATCATGCGGCAGTATAGTTGGAGGTTAAGGCCAAGAGTGAAGGGTTAAGTTTGCGGCACTGGTGTTTGGACCCTTTTTTCCTTAAGGATTTCAAATTTGTAGAATACTTTTTGAAGGAATTTCAGGAATTCTTGATTATCAACTCAGGCACGGCTAGTAGTCCGTCCATGCTATGGGAGACTGCTAAGGCCTTTGCTAGGGGATTAGCTATTTCCCATTCGGCAAGCCGGAAATGACAGAAGGAGGAACAGCAGCGTCTACTTGAGACGCAGTTAAAAGCCGCAGAGGCAGCACATTTTGCACAGTATTCGGTGACTAAGCTACAGCGGATCACGGCCCTTCGGCCTGCCTTGAATTCAATACTGACACAGAACGCAAAGAAAGAACTTGCTTTTGCTAGACAGAGGCTGTTCGAATATGGGGATAGGCCAGGAAAGTATTTAGCATACCTGACTAGGAAAAAGCGTGCTCCCCAATCCATTACTGCAATCAGAGACAGCGCCGGGGTCCTTACATACGATGCTAAAAAGATTAATGAGGCTTTTCGGAGCTTTTACTCTGAATTGTATCGGTCTGAAGGTTGTGAGGACAGGAGGGCTAAAATGGAGACCTTTTTTAAGAACTGGACCTCCCGGGTGTAACTTTGGAACAGGCCTCTCTCCTTAATGCCCCCTTGACAGTTCAGGAAATACAGGAGGCAGCTAGGCAACTTCAGAGTGGGAAAGCGCCTGGCCCTGATGGTCTCCCGGGTGAGTTTTATAAGGAGTTTATAGGGATTCTGTCAGGGTCGATGTTGGAGATGTACAATCGCTCCTATATGCATGAACGCCTACCACCATCTTTGAGAGAAGCTAATATTTCCTCAGTTCTTAAGAAGGGGAAGGTTCCTGAGGATTGTGCTTCATACAAGCCCATCTCTCTATTACATTCAGATTTTTAGAGTCTGTCCAAGATCGTGATGCTGAGATGGGAAAGGGTGTTGCCCCATATTATTAAAGAGGACCAGACAGGCTTTTTAAGGGGCCGTAGATCCTATAATAATATTAGAAGGTTACTGAATGTGGTCCAAGTTTGTCAGCAACGATCGATTCAGGGGTTAGTGATTTCCTTAGATGCAGAGAAAGCATTTGACCGAGTGGAATGGCCGTATCTTTTTTATGTCTTAGAATAGTTTGGGTTGGGTGGAGTCTTTGCGAGGTGGGTGGAGGTTTTATATCACCACCCCCTGGCCGCAGTCATCACCAACGGGGTGAACTCTGGGAATTTTAGGATTGGTAGGGGTAGTCGGCAAGGCTGCCCCCTCTCACCGTTGTTATTTATGTTGGTGATAGAGCCGCTGGCAGCGGCCATTCGTCAGAACGTCCACATAACCGCTCCGGAAGTGGGATCGAGGGCACACAAGATTACACTGAATGCGGATGATGTCCTTCTGTTTTTATCGAACCCGATGACCTCCGCACCCCATTTGATACAATGTGTCAATTCATTTGGGGCTATTTCAGGAAATAAGGTGAACTTTGCAAAATTGGAGGCTATGCCTTTGGGGAACCTTAAGGATGTGCCAGAAGTTGAAGGTGGCCCTCAGTTCCCTTTTAAGGGTCACGGGCAGGGTTCCAGTACCTAGGCATTTTTATTACCCCCAAGTTTGATCTGTTATTTTGGAATAACGTTGCTCACTTGCTCAACAATATTAGGCCAGATCTCCAGAGATGGGAGGCTCTTCCAATTTCACGGCTGGGCCGAATATCTCTCATTAAAAGATGAATGTTCTAGTTTTCTTTATCCCATGCGTATGCTCCCGATAATGTTTCCCAGGTCAACGCTGCGGAAGCTTATGGGGTGGTTTGGTTCCTTTGTCTGGCATCATGGGAAGCCCCTCATCAAACTTACTAAATTGCAGTTGCCTCAGGGAGGGGGAGGAGTTGATTTCCCAGGCACCAGGAGGTATCAATTGAGTTCCCTGCTGTCCTTGGTCTGTGATTGGGTAGGTAACAATCCAAACTCAATATGGCTGGATATTGAGGCCTCCCAGGCAAAGTGCCCTCTTGTCTGTTGTGTGGTGCACCATGTTTGTAAAAAAGTCCAAGGGAATGTGCTCCATAACTAATTTCTGCCATCCTGTTGTTCATGGATAAGATGAGGACAGTTATGGACCACTGCCAGAACCCCATTGTCATTAGTACAGTCAAGGCATGGAGGGTGATGTGTCAGAGTGAGGGTTGTTTATCCAAGACTTTGCCACTTACACCTATAGTTGGCATGCCAGGGTTCTGAACAGGGGTGATGGACTCCGGGTTCAGACTATGGGCAGCGAGAGGAGTTTCTAGTTTGGGAGACTCGTTTGGGGGGGGGGGGGGGGGGGGGGGGGTGATGGTGTCTTTTGAGTAACTGAGCTGCAAATACGGGTTGCCCAGCAGAGACCTTTTCCATTTTTTTCAGGTTAGGGATTTCATCCAGAAGACGACTACATTTCTCACTAAGCCCTACAAGCCCGATCCAGAGAGTTTGTTGCTACGCCCCACAAGCACCCTTTCGGTTAGTGCCCTCTATCGCCTGTTGGGTGGCAGGGCCTGGCAGGATATTAACCGGTTGTGTGAGGTCTGGGAGCAAGAGCTGGGAGTGGAGATCTCTTCTGAAACATGGGAGAACATATGGGAGAATACTTGAAAGATCTCAATCTGTAACAGGACGTGTGCTACACAGTTAAAAGTTCTGCACAGGGCTCATCTGGCACCAGACCGTCTGGCCAAGTTTAAAAAAGGGGCACCTTCAGTGTGCCCCAAATGTAAAATAAGTGTCGGTACTCTTACCCATTGCTTCTGGACATGCCACAGGCTCGGTGTTTATTGGAGCGCTGTGGCGGGAGAGATAGGGAGGGGATTGAGGACTGAAGTCAAAGTAGACCCGATATCTCTCCTCTTAGGTCTACCGAATTTACCATCTTTAGACGGGCATGGGAAGAAACTATTTAATATTCTTGCACACTGTGCATGAGAGATCATTCTGATGAACTGGGTGTCTGAGAACCCGCCGGGCTTGCTGGGACGGCAGACATTAATTATGGAGCACATTCCCTTGGACTTTTTCACAAACATGGTGCACTACACAACAGACCATTTTTATAAGACAGGGCAGCCCTAAGCGAGTTATTTGGAAATAGATATAGAACATAGAATATTATGGCGCAGTACAGGCCCTTCGGCCCTCGATGTTGCGCCGCCCTGTCATACTAATCTGAAGCCCATCCCACCTACACTATTCCATGTACGTCCATATGCCTGTCCAATGACAACTTACATGTACTTAAAGCTGGCGAATCTACTACTGTTGCAGGCAAAGCGTTCCATACCCTTACTACTCTCTGAGTAAAGAAACTACCATCTGTCTTATACCTACCTCCCCTCAATTTAAAGTTGCGTCTCCTCATGTTTACTGTCCCCATACTTGGAAAAAGGATCTCCTTGTCCACCCTATCTAACCCTCTGATTATCTTGTATGTCTCTATTAAGTCACCTCTCAACCTTCATCTCTTTAACGAGAACAGCCTCAAGTCCCTCAGCCTTTCCTTGTAAGACATTCCCTCCATAACAGGCAACATCCCAGTAAATCTCCTCTGCACCCTTTCCAAAGCTTCCACATCCTTCTTATAATGCGGTGACCAGAACTGTACACAATACTCCAAATGTGGCCGTACCAGAGCTGTGTACAGCTGCAGCATAACCTCCTGGTTCCGGAACTCAGTCCCTCTATTAATAAAGGCCAAAACACTGTATGCCTTCTTAACAACCCTGTCAATCTGGGTGGTAGCTTTCAGGGATCTGTGTACATGGACACTGAGATCTCTTTGCTCATCTGCACTCCCAAGAATCTTACCATTAGCCCAGTACTTTGCATTCCGATTACTCCGACCAAAGTGAATCACCTCACATTTGTCCACATTAAACTCCATTTGCCACCTCTCAGCCCAGCTCTGCATCCTATCTATGTCTCACTGCAACCTACTACATCCTTTGTCACTATTCACAACTCCATCGACCTTAATGTCGTCTGCAAGTTTACTAACCCACCCTTCTAAGCCCTCATCCAGGTCGTTTATAAAAATGACGAACAGCAGTGGACCCAACACCGACCCTTGCGGTACACCACTGGTAACTGGACTCCAGGATGAACATTTCCCATCAATCACCACCCTCTATCTTCTTTCAGCAAGCCAATTACTGATCCAAACTGCTATGTCTCCCACAATCCCATTCCTCCACATTTTGTACAATAGCCTACTGTGGGGAACCTTATCGAACACCTTGCTGAAATCCAAATACACCACATTAACCAGTTTACTCTTATCTACCTGTTTGGTCACTTTGTCAAAAAACTCAATAAGATTCGTTAGGCACGACCTACCCTTCACAAAACCGTGCTGACTGTCCCTGATCAGATTATTCTTTTCTAGATGGTTATAAATCCTATCTCTTATAACCTTTTCCAACACTTTACCACCAACTGGAGTGAGACTCACTGGTCTATAATTACCCGGGTTGTCTCTACTATCCTTTTTGAACAAGGGAACCACATTTGCTATCCTCCAGTCTTCAGGCACTATTCCTGTAGACAATAATGATTTGAAGATCAATGCCAAAGGCTCGGCAATCTCTTCCCTTGCTTCCCAGAGGATCCTAGGATAGATCCCATCCGGGCTGAAAATATGTTGCTGGAAAAGCGCAGCAGGTCAGGCAGCATCCAAGGAGCAGGAGAATCGACATTTCGGGCATGAGCCCTTCTTCAGGAAGGATTCCTGAAGACAGGCTCATGCCCAAAATGTCGATTCTCCTGCTCCTTGGATGCTGCCTGACCTGCTGCGCTTTTCCAGTAACACATTTTCAGCTCTGATCTCCAGCATCTGCAGTCCTCACTTTCTCCTAGATCCCATCCAGCCCAGGGGACTTGTCTATTTTCATACTCTGCAGTATTTCTAATACCTCTTCCTTGTGAACTTCAATCTCTTCTAGTCTAGATGCAAATATCTCTGTATCTTCCTCACCAACATTTTCATTTTCTCTAGTGAACACTGTCGAAAAATATTTATTTAGTGCTTCCCCTATCTCCTCTGACTCCACACACAACGTCCTACTATTATCCTTGATTGGCCCTAATTTAACTCTCGTCATTCTTTTATTCCTGACATACCTATGGAAAACCTTAGGGTTAACCCTGATCCTATTCGCCAACAACTTCTCATGTCTCCTCCTGGCTCTTCTGAGCTCTCTTTTTAGGTCTTTCCTGACTTCCTTATAACCCTCAAGCACCCTAACTGAGTTTTCACATTTTGTCCTAACATAAGCCTTCTTCTTCTTCTTGACCAGGGATTCCACTTCCTTAGTAAACCACGGCTCATGCGTTCTATGTCTTCCTCCCTGCCTGACAGGTACATACTTATCTAGGACACACAGGAGCTTTTCCTTGAATAAGCTCCACATTTTTAATGTGCTCATCCCCTGCATTTTCCTTCCCCATTCTACGCTTCCTAAATCTTTCCTAATTGCATCGTAATTTCCCTTCCCCCAGCTGTAACTCTTGCTCGGTGGAGTACAGCTATCCCTTTCCATCGCTAAAGTAAACCTAACAGAATTGTGATCACTGTCTCCAAAGTGCTCACCTACTTCCAAATCTAACACCTGGCCAGCCTCATTACCCAGTACTAAATCTAAAGTGGCTTCGCCCCTTGTAGGCCTGTCTACATACGGTGTCAGGAAGCCCTCCTGCACACACTGGACAAAAACTGACCCATCTATAGTACTTGTACTGTAGTGATCCCAGTCAGTATTTGGATAGTTGAAGTCCCCCATGACAACTACCCTGTCTCTCTCACTCCTATCGAGAATCATCTTTGCTGTCCTTTCCTCGACATCTCTGGGACTATTCGGAGGCCTATAGAAAACTCCCAACAAGGTGACCGCTCCTTCCTGTTTCTAACCTCAGCCCATACTACCTCAGTTAACGAGTCCCCAAACATCCTTTCTACAACTGTAATATTGTCCCTGATCAACAATGCCACACCTCCCCCTCTTTTACCATCTTCTCTGTTCTTACTGAAACATCTAAATCCCGGAAGCTGCAACAGCCATTCCTGTCCCTGCTCTGTCCATGTCTCTGTAAAGGCCACAACATCAAAGTCCCAGGTACCAACCCACGCTGTCAGTTCACCCACTTTATTTCGGATGCTCCTCGCGTTGAAGTACACACACTTCAAACCAGGTTCTCGCTTGCCAGTGTCAGATACTTGATTTTGGAATTCCCTACTCTCATCCTCTTCTGTATCTGTTCTACAATTTTGGTTCCCATCCCCCTGCTGGATTAGTTTAAATCCACCTTAATGGCTTTAGCGAATTTCCCTCCCAGGATATTGGTACCCCTCTGGCTTAGATGATGACCACCCTGCTTGTAGAGGTCCCACCTACCCCAGAAAGAACTCCAATTATCCAAAAACCCGAAACCCTCCCTCCTGCACCATCCCTGTAGCCACGTGTTCAACTCCTTTCTCTCCCTATTCCGCACCTCACCAGCATGTGGCACGGGCAGCAAACCAGAGAAAACAACTCTGTTTCGCCTAGCTCTAAGCTTCCATCCTAGCTCCCTGAATTTCTGCCTCCAGTCCCCATCTCTCTTCCAACCTATGTCGTTGGTGCCAATGTGGACCACGATTTGGGGCTGCTCTCCCTCCTCCCGAAGGATCCCAAAACCACGCTCAGAGACATCACGGACCCTGGCACCCGGGAGGCAACACACCAACTGTGAGTCTCTCTCGTCCCCACAGAACCTCCTATCTGTCCCCTAACTATCAAGTTTCCAGTGACTAATGATTTGTCAGTTGTCTTAACTAGGGCGTTTGTTTAACCAGGATGGTTAGATTTGTCAAGTCCTGGGCCCTGGAGGGGGTCTCCTGAGTTAATATGGGTTTATATACAATGCTCCCATTCCTCTGTTTGGGAGCTTTGTGCCGAGCAGAGTTGTTGTGTATTGTGTTTTTTTTTGCTTTTCTTTCTTTTTTTTGGTGTTGCTTTGCAGAGTGTTAGGGTTTGTTTTGTATTATTGGGTAGGTTAGTAGTTAGGAGACAGTATTGTATTGTTTTTATGTTTGTTTTCTTTTTATTGTACTGATATTTGTTATTGATTGTATTTTTCAATAATTTTATGTTTGTAAAAAAGTTTTAAAAAATTTGTTAATAAATATATTTACAAAAAAAACCTGTCTATCTCAATTCTGAATAAATTTAATGAGCCAGCCTCGACAGCCCTCTGTGGGAAAGAATTCCACAGATTCACTTCTGTCAGAGAAGAAATTCCTCACGTTTGTCTTAAATATGCAACTCTGTATTCTGAGACGAGGGTCTCCCACATCAGAAAACAACCTTGTTGTATCTACCCTGTCAAGGTCCCCCAAGAATCTTCTATGTTTCAATCAGGTCACCTCTAATTCTTCTAAACGCTAATGAAGACAGGATCAATCTGCTCAACCACTCCTCATAAGACAGACTCACCATCCCGAGGATCAGCCAAGTGACCGTTCTCTGGACTGCCTCCAATGCCACTATATCTTTCCTTATATGAGAGGACTAAACCTGATCACAGTATTCCAGGGTGTGAGCTAAATGGTGTGAGCAAAGCTTCGCTATTTTTATATTCAATTCCCTTTGTCAATTTGTCTTCCCTGTTACCTGCTCAACTTGGATGCTGGTGATTTTGTGATTCATGGATAAGGAATCTCAAATCCCTCTGTGCCGTAGCTTTCTGCAGTCTTTCTCCATTTAAACATTATTCAGCTCCTTGACTCTTCTTGCCAAAGTGCATCACCTCACATCACACATTATATCCCATCTCCCAAGCTTCTGTCCACTCACTGACCCTGTCCATATCTCTCTGTAGACTCTTTGTGATATGCTCATCACTTACCTTCCCATCTATTTTTTGGGTCATCTATAAACCTGTCTACAGTCTATTCAATTTCCTCACCTACATCATGAACATACACTGTAAAAATAATTACTGCCCCAGCACTGCTTCCTGGCACATGCCACTTGTTACAGGTTACCATCCTGAAAATGCCATCCTTATCCCAACTTTGTCTTCTATTAGCTAGCCAATCCCGTCCCCATGCTGACACACTCCCTCTAACACCATGGGCTTTATCTTGTCAAGTAGCTCAATATGTGGTACCTTATCAAACCCCTTCTGAAAATCCATGTCTCTGACATCCACTGCCTTGCCTTTATCTGTTCTGCTGGTTACCTCCTTAAAGAATCTGAATACATTTCTCAGGCAGTCTTTCCCTTCATGAGGCCACGTTAACTCAACTTGTTTACGGGATATATTTCTCAATACCCTGCTGTGACATCCTTTATCACAGACTCTAACATCTTCCCAAAGCTAACTAGCCTGTTCTTTTAGTCTCCCTCACCTTTTCAATAAAGATGTTCCATTGGCCGTTTCTTAATCCTATGGGACTTTTCAAGAGTCCAAGGATTCATGGAAGATTACTCCAGGTCCGCCCACTATCCTGGTAGCTATTTCCTTTAATATCCTAGGATGCACCCCCTCAGCTCCAGAGGACCAATAGGCATTTAGTCCCATTAGTGTCTGAAATAACTCCACAGAGGCTGGTATCCTGTCACCAAGTCCCTTTTATTTACCCATGGAGAGTGTCTGACACAGACCCAGCTCCCTCAGACCCAGCTCCCTCAGAGTGAACAGAACCTCTGACACTCCTGTTTATATCTGTTAGTCGGGGCTCCCTGATTGGACCAGATTAACAGCCCCAGTCAGGGAACTGATATTCTATAAGGTTCACCTGGCTGACTTCATTACAATCACTACACGCTCATTCCCATCTTAAATCCCTGTTTTTTTAAAGTTTAGCACAGTTGCTTCCAACACAAGTTCCTTCCTCTCAAACTGAATACTAAACTCTAATACATTGTGGTCACTGTTTCCCATGGGATCTTTCTCCTGTGATCATTTACTAAATGAGTCGCAATACCCAACACCAGATCCAAATGGTTCTGATCCTGAGCCAGATCCATAACAAATTATTCCTGAAAGCTCTCCTCGTTACACTCTGTGAATCCTTCCCCAATGCTACCTTATCCATGCTGATCACATTTCCCAAACTAATCTAGTTCCCATTTGCCTGCACTTGGCCAATATCCCCTGAAATTCTTCCTATCATGCACTTATCCAAATGCCTTTTAAAATTGTAACTGACCTGCATCCACCACTTCCCCAGCAGTTCATTTCACGTACAAACCACCCTCTGTGTGAAAAACTTGCCCCTCAGTACTTTGTATCAGTTACTGTTGGTTAAAACAATACCTGTATTTCTTTGGATATTATACATGGCATTTAATTCTCATGTCATTTTAATAGATTTGAAAAATGTTGAAGTTTTAATTGTTTTTCCTGCATGCTGTTAGAAAAGTTGCTTGAAACATCATGAATATCAGAATAAAATACCTATGGACGTCTGACTAAAGAAAATATAGCTTCACCAGAGCTCAGATTAGGACTGGGGTCTTGTTTTTAATTAGCCACAGGGTTACTTTGTTCAGCTTAGTTGAGACCACATGTGGGACCCTATTGGAAAGATAACTTGGAACAGACTTACTAGTCAGATCCTGAGTAAGAACAAGGAGAGGCTAAATTGAGAGTTAAACTCTCCATGGAGTTCTGCATCTGGATTCAGACCAAATCACTTCATGCTTATTAAGCATAAAAACACAAATCAGAAATCAAAGTTAATTGTCATGTGCCTCATTGGCTCTAAACTGAGTTGATATTTATCAAGCCAATCATCTCATAAATAAGGAAAAACAAATTCACTGAACCAGGAAGTGATAGACTCCACAAAATCTCATTATATTCACCTTCAAATCGTAAACATTTCAGATATTCTATGGGACCAGATTAGAATTCACAGAGAGAGAGAGAGAGAGCACAGCAACGCAACTCAACAGAACTAATACATCTACCTCCTCAATGAATCCAAACCCCTTCCCACTCAGTCCCACAATCCCAATGAACTCAAACACTTACTCATTTACTCTCACTCTACACTATCCCGGTGGATACAAACCCTTTCCCATTCGCTCTGCACAATTACAATAAACAACCCCTTCCTATTCACCTCCTCTCCACAGAATCCCAATGGAGATAAATCTGTTCCCCTTAACACCCACTGGATATAATTCCAACAGACAAAACCCCATCCCATTATGCACAGTTGTAATGGACTGTACCCTCCTTACTCATTCTTATTGTATTGAGCCCTGATCTATCAAACTCTTTCCCATTCATCCTGACTTTACAGGTAGTTCCCAATCAATGTCAGAGTTAGTCATCACGTTAAACAAAACTGTGTTATTGGAAACATGTATCAGTGTGCTATCCTGTTGGATTGGAAATGGAGGGTCGAATCTTTTTGGAACAATTTTTACAAAGTTATCCAGCCTTAATGGAAGCAAGCATTAGCCAAAACAAACTGAAGAAACAGATCTTCAGGAATGTTGAGTTTGTGCACGGTGTTTCCTTCTGTGCTGCTGAGGGTTAGTTAAGAGCCATAGTTTCACAAATCAGGCCTAAGTTATTGGAATCACGGCTAAGAAAATACAGAGAACGCACAGTCAGGGAAGACTCCTTGAACAGAAACCTAATGTTTATCCACTGTACAGAACCCAAAGGGCCCAGGGCCCTTCTCATTCATCTCAATATAGACATGTGTCAGGTGTCACTTTGACTCTAAAAGAGACACATTGGAGTATTTCCTGAATGGAGAGACTTGTGTATTCTCTAAATTGGCAGATTCAAGTATTTTAGAAATGAAAATCACATTGCTGTGGGTCTGGAGTCACATGTGGGCCAGACAAGGTAAGGATGGCAGATTTCCATTCCTAAAGGACACTTGTGACCCAGATGGGTTTTACAATGGTCCCTATTACTAAGGCCAGTTTCACTTCTGGATTCATGAATTGAAAATCAATTCCATCAGGTGGGATTTGGAAACACATGGTTAGAGCGTTAGCCTGGATCTCTGGATTGCAAATCTAGTGGCATACCAACAGTGTCACCCTGCCCCTCTCTCTGGCTGAGGACCCTAGGATAACCAGCAGAGACTAAGAATTGGAGCCAAGCCTTTCAGAAGGGAATCTGGAAAAACAACTCAAGACGCAAAAATTCAGGAAAGTTCAGAGCTCTCCTCTGTAAATGATAGTTAATGCCAGATCAATCATAAATTTTAGACAAAATGTCGATAGAGTTTCATTGACAAAAGTTATTAGGTAAAGAGATATACACAGGTGAAGTGAATTGACAGGGACAGAAATAGAGTTTAATGTGTGAAAGTGTGAGGCTGTTCATTATGGATCTAAGAATAGAAAAGCAAAATATGTCAAGGGATTGAATTCTGAAATATTGATACTGAGAGGGACTTGTGTGTATTTGCATAAAAAAAGCAGGAAGTTGGGATTTGGGCTCAGTACAAGAATAAGGAAGTTGGGCAACACTTATACAGGGTGATGGTGAGAGCACCCCTGGAATACTGTGTGCATTGAAGGGATGATTGGAGGGGAGACAGTGAAGCTTCTGGAACGTAGAAGAGGGAGGAGTGATCTCATTGAGACCTACAAGGTTCTGACAGGGTTTAAAGGTCAGAACTCAGTGGCTCAGTGTACCCAGGAGGTCCCAGATATTGGGCTGATCATTTCAGACTGACATGAGGAGAGCTGTCTTCCCCCAGAGCACCGTGAATGTTTGTAATGTTCTGTCCCAGGCAGTTGTGGATGCTGCATCACTGAATATTTTTAAGGCTGCAATCTTGGGGAATTGTGGGATGACGGGAGAGGACGGGAAAGTGGAACTGAAGACTCAGACGAGCCTGGATTGTACTGAGACATGTAGCAGGCTTGATGGACCAAATGGCCTACTTCTGTTCCTATATTTCTTGTTCTTGTGTATTTAAGATTAAGGGATTGGGTAAGGACAGGTTTATGTAAAAAACACTACATCAAACAAACTAGCAGGAAACTTGCCACAAGGATATATGAACGCCAATTGACCACCAAACAACACGACCCACTCTCACTAGTTTCCATATATGCAGACAGAAAAGGACACCACTTTGACTGGGAATTGGCATCACCCACCTCAAGAAATCAAGACCTATAAACAGAGAGGCAGGACATACCACCAACGCTTCACCAGAGACTCTCACTGATGATGTTATCTAGTATGGTGACGAAACATCTGAAAACAAATCTTGAAGCTCAGCCAGCTAACTTACTTACTTATAGATTTATGGAGTTGGGTCATAGATCAGGCTTGATCTCATTGAATGGTTGAATGGATGGGAAGGAGCAAACTGCCTCCTCCTGGCCTATATTCTTATTTCCAAGATAAAGAATCTCATTGCACCAAATCTTTCGCAATCACCTGTTCGATCTAAAATCTCAGCAGGAGAAATCTCTTCCCATTAACCCCTGCTGCATTGAGTTCCAATCCATTAACCCCTCCTGCACTGAGTTCCAATCCATTAACCCCTGCTGCATTGAGTTCCAATCCATTAACCCCTGCTGCATTGAGTTCCAATCCATTAACCCCTCCTGCACTGAGTTCCAATCCATTAACCCCTCCTGCATTGAGTTCCAATCCAAAAACCTTTTCTCAGATAAAGGTATAGCTGCCCTCGTCCCAAAGTTACAAATCACACAACACCAGGTTAGAGTCCAACTTGGTGTTTATTTGGAAGCACTAGCTTTCGGAGCTCCGCTGCTCCATCAGGTGGTTGGAAAATAAGATTGTAAGATACAGTATTCATAGCAAAAGTTTGCAGTGTGACGTAACTGAAATTATATATTGAAAAAGACCTGATAAACTCAGTGTCTTACGATCTTATACTCCACAACCACCTGATAAAGGAGCGGCGCTCCGAAAGCTAGTGTGCTTCCAATTAAACCTGTTGGACTATATCCTGATGTTGTGTGATTTTTAACTTTGAAAAAGTGAGGACTGCAGATGCTGGAAACCAGAGTTTAGATTAGAGTGGTGCTGGAAAAGCGCAGCAGGTCAGGCAGCATCCGAAGAGCAGGAGAATCGACATTTCGGGCAAAAGCCCTTCATCAGGAATGGATTGATGAAGGGCTTTTGCCCGAAATATTGATTCTCCTGCTCCTCGGATGCTCCCTGACCTGCTGTGCTTTTTCAGCACCACTCTGATCTAAATTCTGATTTTTAACTTTGTCCACCCCAGTCCAACACCGGCACCTCCAAATTAATGTTCCAAAGGACTACTGTGTCATTAGAGAGAGTGAGCTGACCACTGGGGGTTTAACGTGAGGGTCACCGTGCCTCAGGCAAAGGGAGAGGGTGTGAAGGAGAACTCTTCATAATTACCCCAGCCAGTGCGGGAGTTGATAGTATCACTCCATGTTGCAAAACAATCAGCGGCCAACTGAGCTAAGGTCCCCCCACTATAACTGTTGCTATGGTGATGGGGAGATTTATCATGACCTGGTTGTGAGGCTAATGTTTAGCTTAGCTAAGCGACTAGACAGCTCCCCATTTTGCTCAGGATAGAACACAGCAGGGGAAACCTTGCAAAGCTGTTTATATATGAACATCATAAATACTGTAAAAACAGAATAAAGCTGACATTAAATATTTCACATTTAATTAATTTGCTGTTAATATTGAACAGGTGTGAGCTTGTGGGGTATCTGTGGGGAGATTGAAGGTAGAGGTGGTGTGTAATTGTTCCACTGAGACTCACACCAGGGCAGGGGCTCAGTAACATTTCTCATGTCATTGATCAAAACTAGACAGGAGATGTTCCAGGATATGTTTATTCTTAAATTCACCAATAACAAGTCTGACATGTTTGTTTTCAGCTTCATCAATCTTACAGCTGAAGGAAGTTGTGTTTTCCAGAATCTGGGGCTGTTGGTGATGGTCCTTCAATCAAAGCTAACTCCTGTCATGAGATTTCCAATCTCACTCTTGTCTCTGCACCAATTAGTGTACACCCCGGGGAAGATACTGCTCACTGTTTACAAGGTTACCCTGGAAACACTCATTCCACTTCTGATACTGTTTTTGAACACAGGTATGACAAGACTTTGTTTTATCCCAGGGAAATAGGTTTATTCTTTTACAGCAAGCTTGGGATTCTCAACCTTCACGTGAAATCTATTGGGTGAGGAAACATGACTCAGTGCTAATGTTAAGTTAACTGAACTCTCAGCAACCTGTCAGCTGAATTACACACACTCATATCAGTCCCTGTCTGCCTGCCCTGACCTGAGAGGGATTTATTGCTGACAGTGTAACGGAGCACAGTTAGAGGTTTCCACATTGTTAAATTCAGGCAGCACATTTTCCCAGTCACTTAACCCAGGAATCAACTTTCTTTTAATCACTCACAAGATGTGGGTGTCACTGGCTGGGCCAGTGTTTATTACTGACGTCTAATTGTCCAGAGGGCAGTAATAAGTCACCCACATTGTCGTGGGTCTGGAGTCACATGTAGGCCAGACCAGGTAAGGACAGCAGTTGTCCTTCTTGAAAGGACATTAGTGAAGCAGACCGGTTTTTATAACAATCAACAGCGTTTACATACAAAGACAGAAAGTGCTGGAGAAACTCAGCAGGTCTGGAATCATCTTTGATGAGAAAGAAAAATGGAGTTAATGCTTTGGGTCTAGTGACCCTGCGAAAATGAAACGTTAACTCTGTTTCTCTTTCCACAGATAGTGCCAGACCTGCTGAGCTTCTCCAACATTTTCTGTCTTTATTTTTATTTCAGATCTTCAGCATGTGCAGTCCTGCTGAGGTCTGGACAGTGGTCACGGTCATCATGGTAGCAACTTTTCATTCCAGGCTTATTTTAAACAATTGACGATGAATCTCATCCATCATTAACAGTGGGACTCAACCCACTGTCCCTGGTAACTGCCTGGCAACACCAGCACTTCCCCAGCTGGCTGGCTGTGTGGCTGAAGGGGATTAATCCAGACTCCGGAGAACACTGTAATGGGCTTGGTATTTTATTCTCTATCACTAGATGATGGAGGAGATAAAGGGCTGCTGGTTCCGGCATTTTGAGAAACAAAGATTGGGATTTTCCCTGAAGTCAGTCCTTTCATCCGACAAGATGTGCGTCTCGCACTGCCATCTGCTTCTGGTGCCGTGCCCACAAAGGCCAGAGAGACTGCCAGCTCCCTCACCAGCACAGAGCTAGAGACTGTGGGAGAACACAGATAGAGGCCGGGCTGTGATTACCCAATTGTCCCAACTCATTACTTCATGAACTGATTTCATCTCAGTGCTTCACAGAGGGATTGCCATTTCTCCCATCTCCCAAAACAGTCACAAATCATTTCATATCCTGTCCAACCCTGGGGCACATCAGGGAGGTGCTAATGGAATGTGGGGTTAGAGGTAATGGGGTAAGAGAGTGGGGGTGATGGGATGGGGTGATGGGGTGGGGTGATGGGGTGGGGGTGATGGGGTGGGGGTGATGGGGTGGGGTGATGGGGTGGGGTGATGGGGTGGGGGTGATGGGGTGGGGTGATGGGGTGGGGGTGATGGGATGAGGGTGATGGGGTGAGGGTGATGGGGTGGGGTGATGGGGTGGGGGTGATGGGGTGAGGGTGATGGGTTGGGGGTGATGGGGTGGGGTGATGGGGTGGGGTGATGGGTTGGGGGTAATGGGGTGAGGGTGATGGGGTGGGGGTGATGGGGTGGGGGTGATGGGGTGGGGTGATGGGTTGGGGGTGATGGGGTGAGGGTAATGGGGTGGGGGTGATGGGGTGAGGGTGATGGGTGGGGGTGATGGGGTGGGGTGATGGGTTGGGGGTGATGGGGTGGGGGTGATGGGGTGGGGTGATGGGGTGGGGGTGATGGGGTGGGGGTGATGGGGTGGGGGTGATGGGGTGGGGTGATGGGTTGGGGGTGATGGGGTGGGGTGATGGGGTGGGGGTGATGGGGTGAGGGTGATGGGTTGGGGGTGATGGGGTGGGGTGATGGGGTGGGGTGATGGGTTGGGGGTGATGGGGTGAGGGTGATGGAGTGGGGGTGATGGGGGGTGGGGGTGATGGGGTGAGGGTGATGGAGTGAGGGTGATGGGTGGGGGTGATGGGTTGGGGTGATGGGTTGGGGTGATGGGGTGGGGGTGATGGGTTGGGGTGATGGGTTGGGAGTGATGGGGTGAGGGTGATGGGGTGGGGTGATGGGTTGGGGTGATGGGTTGGGAGTGATGGGGTGAGGGTGATGGGGTGGGGTGATGGGTTGGGGTGATGGGTTGGGGTGATGGGGTGGGGGTGATGGGTTGGGGTGATGGGTTGGGAGTGATGGGGTGAGGGTGATGGGTGGGGGTGATGGGGTGGGGGTGATGGGGTGGGGTGATGGGTTGGGAGTGATGGGGTGAGGGTGATGGGGTGAGGGTGATGCGATGGGGGTGATGGGGTGGGGGTGATGGGGTGGGGTGATGGGGTGGGGTGATGGGTTGGGGGTGATGGGGTGAGGGTGATGGAGTGGGGGTGATGGGGTGGGGGTGATGGGGTGAGGGTGATGGAGTGAGGGTGATGGGGTGAAGGGGTGGGGTGATGGGTTGGGGTGATGGGTTGGGAGTGATGGGGTGAGGGTGATGGGGTGGGGTGATGGGTTGGGGTGATGGGTTGGGGTGATGGGGTGGGGGTGATGGGTTGGGGTGATGGGTTGGGAGTGATGGGGTGAGGGTGATGGGTGGGGGTGATGGGGTGGGGGTGATGGGGTGGGGTGATGGGTTGGGAGTGATGGGGTGAGGGTGATGGGGTGAGGGTGATGCGATGGGGGTGATGGGTTGGGGTGATGGGTTGGGGTGATGGGTTGGGGTGATGGGGTGGGGGTGATGGGTTGGGGTGATGGGTTGGGGTGATGGGGTGGGGGTGATGGGGTGGGGTGATGGGTTGGGAGTGATGGGGTGAGGGTGATGGGGTGGGGGTGATGGGTTGGGGTGATGGGTTGGGGTGATGGGGTGGGGGTGATGGGTTGGGGTGATGGGTTGGGAGTGATGGGGTGAGGGTGATGGGGTGGGGGTGATGGGGTGGGGGTGATGGGGTGGGGTGATGGGTTGGGAGTGATGGGGTGAGGGTGATGGGGTGGGGGTGATGGGGTGGGGGTGATGGGGTGGGGTGATGGGTTGGGAGTGATGGGGTGAGGGTGATGGGGTGGGGGTGATGGGTTGGGGTGATGGGTTGGGGTGATGGGTTGGGGTGATGGTGATGGGTTGGGAGTGATGGGGTGAGGGTGATGGGGTGAGGGTGATGGTGTGAGGGTGATGGGGTGAGGGTGATGGGGTGAGGGTGATGGGGTGGGGGTGATGGGGTGGGGGCGATGGAGTGAGGGTGATGGGTGTGGGGGTGATGGGTTGGGGGTGATGGGGTGAGGGTGATGGTGTGGGGGTGATGGGATGGGGTGATGGAGTGAGGGTGATGGGGTGATGGTGATGGGTTGGGGGTGATGGGGTGAGGGTGATGGGGTGGGGTGATGATGTGTAGATGATGCTGTGGGTGTGATGGTGTATGGAGGTGATCGGGTGTGGGTAATAGAGTGGGAGTGATGGTTTTATGGTTTGGGGTAGGGGTGATGAGATGGGTTGGGGTTTTGGAGTAGGGGTGATAGAGTGTAGGAGTGATGGTGTGGGGTAATGGTGTGTGGAGGTAATGGGGTGTGAGTAATCGGTTGGTGTGATGGGGTGTAGCGTTGGGATTGAGGGAGGTGATTGGGGAATGGACAGGTGGGTGATGTGGATGTGTTTGTGTGTGGGATGTGGGCGGGGTGTAGTGTTGGGGGTGAGGGAGGTGATTGGGGAATGGACAGGTGGGTGATGTGGATGTGTTTGTGTGTGGGGTGTGGGCGGGGTGTGGTGTTGGGGGTGAGGGAGGTGATTGGGGAATGGACAGGTGGGTGATGTGGATGTGTTTGTGTGTGGGGTGTGGGCGGGGTGTGGTGTTGGGGGTGAGGGAGGTGATTGGGGAATGGACAGGTGGGTGATGTGGATGTGTTTGTGTGTGGGGTGTGGGCGGGGTGTAGTGTTGGGGGTGAGGGAGGTGATTGGGGAATGGACAGGTGGGTGATGTGGATGTGTTTGTGTGTGGGGTGTGGGCGGGGTGTGGTGTTGGGGGTGAGGGAGGTGATTGGGGATTGGGGTGAGGTTAATGGGGGCAGTAATGGTGGTACCAAGGCATGGGATTGGATTTAGGTTGCAGTACCAAATGATGAGCACAGTTGTGATGGGCTGAATGGCCACTCCCTGGTTATGAACATCATTGATTTTCTGAACATTGGGTGAATTCTCCTAGATGTTGTTGCCTTTCAAACCTGTGGTCCCATAACATTAAAATCTTTGCAAAGAATGTCTCTGAATCAATAGTTGGCTACAGACCACGACTTAATATACATGTGACATTCTCTCCTGCAAATTAGTGCTTATACTGCTGCTGATTTATTCACTGATCTATATTTCATCCAGAGAGGTCTGCATGAATATTTCATAGATCTGATTCATTTCATGGTTCAGTTTTACATTACGGACTTTAAATTTTCTTCCCTTGCATTCTGATACTGAATTATGAATTTCAATTTTCCAATTGAGTTGATCGCTCTCTGTCTCGTTTCCATTGATCTGATTTCATCCACTCTCAGCATGAACACAGCCCTGGCCACACAACACTGAACCAGCCTGATACAAGCAAAGAACGGCTCTAACAAAGGAGGACACTGCTTTTGAGATGAAACGTTCAGTTAGTCCCACTCCCCAGCCTTATGCTCCCCGACTAAAATCCTCTTTGAATAATAACTGCGGGATTGCTCCAAGTCACTTTGGTCACCTCAATCACAATATGACATCCTCGAAATAACACCTTCTCCTCTGTGACTCTGAAGTTACACAGTGAGTGACCCGTACCCTGCTGAATAAACACTGTCTCTGTACAGTTACACAGTGAATGACACTTACCCTACTGAATAAACACTGACTCTGTACGGTTACACAGTGAGTGACCCTTACCCTGCTGAATAAACACTGACTCTGTACGGTTACACAGTGAGTGACACTTGCCCTGCTGAATAAACACTGACTCTGTACGGTTACACAGTGAGTGACCCTTACCCTGCTGAATAAACACTGACTCTGTACGGTTACACAGTGAGTGACCCTTACCCTGCTGAATAAACACTGTCTCTGTACAGTTACACAGTGAGTGACACTTACCCTGCTGAATAAACACTGACTCTGTACGGTTACACAATGAGTGACCCGTACCTTGCTGTATAAGCACTGACTCTGTACGGTTACACAGTGAGTGACCCGTACCCTGCTGAATACACACTGACTCTGTACGGTTACACAGTGACCCTTACCCTGCTGAAATAAACTCTGACTCTGTACGGTTACACAGTGAGTGACCCTTACCCTGCTGAATAAACACTGACCCTGTATGGTTACACAGTGAGTGACCCTTACCCTGCTGAATAAACACTGACTCTGTACAGTTACACAGTGAGTGACACTTTCCCTGCTGTATAAACACTGACTCTGTACGGTTACACAGTGAGTGACCCTTACCCTGCTGAATAAACACTGACTCTGTACGGTTACACAGTGAGTGACCCTTACCCTGCTGTATAAACACTGACTCTGTACAGTTACACAGTGAGTGACCCTTACCCTGCTGTATAAACACTGACCCTGTATGGTTACACAGTGAGTGACCCTTACCCTGCTGAATAAACACTGACTCTGTACAGTTACACAGTGAGTGACACTTTCCCTGCTGAATAAACACTGACTCTGTACGGTTACACAGTGAGTGACCCGTACCCTGCTGAATACACACTGACTCTGTACGGTTACACAGTGACCCTTACCCTGCTGAAATAAACTCTGACTCTGTACGGTTACACAGTGAGTGACCCTTACCCTGCTGAATAAACACTGTCTCTGTACAGTTACACAGTGAGTGACACTTACCCTGCTGAATAAACACTGACTCTGTACGGTTACACAGTGAGTGACCCTTACCCTGCTGAATAAACACTGACTCTGTACAGTTAGACAGCGAGTGACCCTTACCCTGCTGAATAAACACTGACTCTGTACAGTTAGACAGCGAGTGACCCTTACCCTGCTGAATAAACACTGACTCTGTACGGTTACATAGTGAGTGACCCTTACCCTGCTGTATAAACACTGACTCTGTACGGTTACATAGTGAGTGACACTTACCCTGCTGAATAAACACTGACTCTGTACGGTTACATAGTGAGTGACCCTTACCCTGCTGTATAAACACTGACTCTGTACGGTTACACAGTGAGTGACCCTTACCCTGCTGAATAAACACTGACTCTGTACGGTTACACAGTGAATGACCCTTAACCTGCTGTATAAACACTGACTCTGTACGGTTACACAGTGAGTGACCCTTACCCTGCTGAACAAATACTCTCTCTGTACAGTTACACAGCAAATGAGCATTACCTTCCCACATTTGATGTAGTTACTGGCTTTTATTGAGCTAATGGATTAGCAAACCATGAGGGGTGCATAGTAAGGGATGCCTTGTTACCCACACATCGCGTCTGCTCGAGCCAATGTTCTCCCAGATTGTCACCTTCAAACAATGAAGCCAAAATAACAAAACACTACAGAGTTGTAGAAAGGTACGAGAAAGGTGAGGGACATAGGGAGAGAAAGAAATAAGGAGCGGGTTGTAGAGACAGATGGAGGATAGGAAAGAAAGAGAGAAGTAAAGATGGGATTTGAGAATTCGACAGAGGGCAAACAGGAAGAGAGAGAAAGAGAGAGTGAGCAAGAAATAAATAGATGCAGAGACAAAAACAGAATGGAGGATAAAGTAATCAACATGGAGGGGGCATTAGAGAGAACATTAGAGACAGAGAGAAAGTGACAGAGTCTAGGAAACAATGACAAAAACAACAAGGAAATAAATGGAAAATAGGAATGAGGAACAAATAATTGAGAGGCACGACGATAGGAAACAAGGAGTTGTCTTATGTGAATTTTAAAAACAACATTTCTGAGTCAGACAGAGACAGTGACAGCTGGTAGTCTGCACAAATTGAATATATCCGAATGTATTGGCTGACAATCACAGAACACAGTGCCGTCTGCGAATGCAGTCATGGAGATGACCTTTAACACAGAACAGCCTTTCACACAATTTAAATACTCATACTAACTCTCGTCATGCCATACAAACTGAACAGGAACTACAGACAGATACTTGGGACCAATCTGGAAAAGCTGTGATGGTTAAATAGCAGAGGTTTGTCAGTGTGACACATTCAAAAAAATAACGAAATATAAAGAAGCAGCTTACACCCATAAAGAGTCCTCCTTGCCAGGAAATTTGCATTTGTAAAACCAGAAACTACAAAAACTAAAAGAAACTGAAAGAACTGCGGATGCTGTAAATCAGAGACAGAAACAGAAGTTGCTGGAAAAACTCAGCAGATCTGGCAGCATCTGTGCAGAGAAATCAGAGTTAAATTTCAGGTCCGGTCAGGTTCTGAGGCAGGGTCACCAGACTCAAAACATTCTCTCTGATTTCTCTAACACAGATGCTGCCAGACCTGCTGAGCTTTTCCAGAAACTAAAGGAACATTGTTGACAAATTCTCATCACAGAATGTGGCAAAAGGAAACAGAGTACAAAAAAAACCAGCAAGTCAAATAATGCAATCGGTCAAAGAAAATATAATAAAGAAACAAAAGCAGAAATTGCTGGAAGCATCTGTGGAGAGAAATCAAAGTTCACGTTTCGGGTCTGCTGACCCTCCCTCAGAACACGTTTCTAGCATCTGCAGATATTTTGGCTTTTTTTGTCAAATGCGATAGGAAACTTGCAAGTGATATCAATATCCACACCACAAACAACTACACCCACTTTCAGATCAAGGGAGTGGTTAGAAATAATGGGGGAGGGGTGGAGCAATATGTTGACCCTGGATAACAGTGACATGGCAGAGAGTGAGAGAAGCAAATGTGGACCTGCTGAATAATGCGGTTGTGTTGGTTATCATTGCGGAGGAGGGACAACATTCCAGTTAGGCCAGGGTCATGTGTGCATTGACTCAGGGATAGGGACTGTGCTAAGTTAGCATAAAGAAAATAAAAGCTATGAAGATGGGGTATTGAGTTTAAGAGCTGGCAAGTCATGTTAACATTGTACAAGACATTGGTTCGGCCGTATTTAGAATACTGTGTACAGTTCTGGTCACCACATTACCAAAAGGATGTGGACGTTTTGGAGAGGGTGCAGGGAAGGTTTACGAGGATGTTGCCTGGTATGGAAGGTGCTAGCTATGAAGAGAGGTTGAGTAGGTTAGGTTTATTTTCATTAGAAAAAAAGAGATTGAGGGGGGGACCTGATTGTGATTTATAAAATCATGAAGGGTACAGACAGGGTGGATAGAGACAAGCTTTTTCCCAGGGTGAAGGATTCAATAACGAGAGGCCATGCTTTCAAGGTGAGAGGTGAAAAGTTTAAGGGGGATACACATGGCAAGTACTTCACACACAGAGGGTGGTGGGCATCTGGAATGCGTTGCCAGCAGAGGTGGTAGAGGCAGGCACGGTAGATTCATTTAAGATGCGTCTGGACAGAAGCATGAGCAGGTGGGGAGCAGAGGGATACAGATGCTTAGGAATTGACCGACAGGTTTGGACAGTACATTTGGATTGGCTCAAGCTTGGAGGGCCGAAGGGCCTGTTCCCGGTTTGTAAATTTTCTTTGTTCTAAGAAATTAATGAACTACAAAGAGGCAAACTCCCAGAAGCGAAAGATTTCCGTCCCAGAGTTGAGAAGGAAGTTGATGAGAACATTGTGGATAATCATTGAACGTTCTCTCCGTTTAGAAACATCACTCTCAATTGGAACATCGGACAGGCTGCTGTGTGGAAATGCTGGCAGGTACAGCACTGAGGTGCAGAGCAGTTAGTGACATCAGTTGTCAGGAAATGCCTCAAGTCTATAACTGGATGCAGTGAGGGAGCAACTAGAATATTTACAGCTGATCAGAGAGAGCAACATGGATTTGTAACGTCACACCTGACCAACCCAATTTAATATTTTGGTGAGGTGGTTAAAATAATATCGAGAAATATCTACAGGTGTTATTTATCTGGACTTGCGGAAGGTGTTTGACCAGGTCCTTGAGGGATTGTAAACTCAATCTGATTGTTAATAAACTATTGACCTGGTTTGGAACTTTTGGAAACAAATTTATTTGTTCATGGGCTATGAACTTGGCATGGTCTATGTTTATTGCCCATTCCTAATTGCCGTGAAATGAGAGACTTTCTGAACAGTTAAAAGTCAATGCAATTGCTGCGAATCTGGAATCACATGTAGGATGGTGGATTTATTTCCCTGATAGACGAATGAAGCAGTATTTGTGACAATAATTGCTGTGGTTGCCGTAAATGAGACTAGCTTTCAATTCCAGTATTACATGAATGCAAACTCCATCTGCTATTGGAGTGGGATTCGAATCCCGAAGTCCTTGCTCCAGTGTGTGTACGTTCACAATACCACTCTCAGACCAGCCCCAACGAGAGTGACTGAACAGCAGGCAGTAGAGAGCAGTTTGTGATTAGAAGTGTTCCACCAGGAACTGTAGTGGGGCCTGAACTATTCGCTGTTATTTGTCAATGACTTAGACCATGGAATGGAAAGCCAAATTTGCTGCTGAGACAAATAGGCATTGTGAGCGGTGTTATCAAATACATAAAATCACAAAGAGATATCAATAGATTAAGTAAATGGGAAAAACCTGTGTTGAATAGATTTCAATGCTGGCAAATTAGATTACTTACAGTGTGGAAACAGGCCCTTCAGCCCAACACGTCCACACCAACCCGCTGAAGCACAACCCACCCAGACCCATTCCCTACATCTAACTTAACTTAACCAATTCTCCTAGCCTGCACATTTTTTGGAATCATAGGAGGAAACCCATGCAGATTCAGGAAGAATGTGCAAACTCCACACACAGTCACCCGAGGCAGGAATTGAACCTGGGTCTCGAGCACTGTGAGGCAGCAGTGCTAACCACTGTGCCACCATGCCACCCACAATATGTGGCTACTCAGTCTGGATGTGAAAAAAGACAGGACCAGGGAAATGTGTTCTTGGTGAGATGTTAGAAACAGTGGGGGAACAATGAGAGTTGTGAGCTCAGGTACAGGCATCTTCAAAATATCATGAATATTATAAAGATGATTAGAGTGCTGACTACAGTGATTTGGAGATGCCGGTGTTGGACTGGGGTGTACAAAGTTAAAAATCACACAACACCAGGTTATAGTCCTACAGATTTCATTGGAAGCACCAGCTTTCAGAGCGACGCTCCTTCATCAGGTAGTTGTGGAGGACACGATTGTAAGACACAGAATTTATAGCAGAAGTTTACAGTGTGATGTAACTGAAATTATACATTTAAAAATACCTTGATTGTTTGTTGATAGTTTCACTTCTTTCACGTATAAATCACAAACCTTTTTTAAAAAATTTACTTTCTCAGGTTAACTCTAACAATTGGTGTCAGCCCAGATAAGATGTTGAAGGTGTTGGCCCCTGTGTTCCCTGTCTGTGCCATAATGTTTAGACTGATTCTAATCTAAAAAATGATATGTGTGTGTGTCTGTGTATATGTGTGTGTGTGTGTCTGTCTGTCTCTGGGTGGGGAGGTTGCGAGTGTGAGAGAGAGAGTATATGTGTGTATATGTGAGTGTAAAGTGTCTAAGTCTGTGAGAGGGTGCATGTGTGAGTGTGTGTGTCTGTAGGAGTGTGTGTGAGTGCTTGTGTATATGTGTGTGTGTGTGTGTGTGTGTGTGTGTGTGTGTGTGTGTGTGTGTGTGTGTGTGTGTATAGTGCAATGGTGGTCACCTGTAATGTGACATGAACCCAAGGTCCCGGTTGAGGCCCTCCCTATGGGTACCGAACTTAGCTATCAGCCCCTGCTCGGCCACTTTCCTCTGCTGCCTGTCCCGAAGTCCACCTTGGAAGATGGTCACCCGCAGGTCCGAGGCTGAATGTTCTGGACCATTGAAGTGTTCCACAACTGGGAGGGAGCCCTCCTGTCTATTGATTGTTGTGCGGTGCCCATTCATCTGTTGTCGTAGCCTTTGCTCGGTTTCCCCAATGTACCATGCCTCCGGGCATCCTTGCCTGCAGCGTATAAGATAGACAACGTTGGCTGAGTCACATGAGTACCTGCCATGTACAAGGTGGGAGGTGTCCCCACGTGTAACTCCATACAACCCTGTCATGGTAGGCTCTGCAAGACGTGTCAGAGCGTGGACATAGATACCATCATTACGCGTGGGGACACCTCCCACCATGTACGTGGCAGTACTCACGTGACTCAGCCAACGTTGTCTATCTCATACACTGCAGGCAAAGATGCCTTGAGGCATGGTACACTGGGGAAACCGAGCAGCAGACAAGAATGTTCCCTCCCAGTTGGGGAACACTTCAGTGGACCAGGACATTCAGCCTTGGACCAACGGGTGACCATCCTCCAAGGCAGATTTTGGGACAGGCAGCAGAGGAAAGTGGCCGAGCAGGGGCTGATAGCTAAGTTCGGTACCCATAGGGAGGGCCTCAACCGGGACCTTGGGTTCATGTCACATTACAGGTGACCACCATTGCATTATACACACACACACACACACACACACACTCCTATACACACATAGACACACCTGTACACAGATACTCACACACATTCCTACAGACACATACACCCCCACACTCATAGATGCATCCTATTACAGACTTAGACACTTTACAATCACATACACACACATGTATACACTCTCTCTCACACTCACAACCCCCTACACCAGACAGACAGACACACACACAATACATTTGTGGGGTGAATTTGCTCTTGCAGAATTATATTGTACTTTGCTCAAAAACTGCATGAATCCATGTAAGACTCTGTTAACTCATTTTTTAGATTAGAATCAGTCTAAACATTATGGCACAGACAGCAGCACACAGGGGGCTAACACCTTCAACATCTTATCTGGGCTGACACCAATTGTTACAGTTAACCTGAGAATGTAAATTTTTAAAAAAAGTTTTGCGATTTACACGTGAAAGAAGTGAAACTATCAACAAACAATCAAGATACTTTTCAATGTATAATTTCAGTTACATCACACTGTAAACTTCTGCTATAAATTCTGTGTCTTAGAATCGTGTCCTCCACAATCACCTGATGAAGGTGCAGCGCTCCGAAAGCTAGTGCTTCCAATTAAACCTGTTGGACTATAACCTGGTGTTGTGTGGTTTGTAACTTTGGAGTGAGAGGACTGGAAACCAATAATCTTCAGCTGCTTCATCAATAACTATCATCTCTCTATCATAAGGCCAGGATTAGGGATGTCACCAATGATTGTGCAATGTCCAACATGATTCACGACTCCTCAGACACTCAAATACAGCAACATCTGGGCAATATCAAGGCATGGGCTGACATGTGGCAAGGTACATTGACAAAATACAATACCAGGCTATGACCATTTCCAATAAGAGACAATCTAACCACCATCCCTTTACATTCAATGGTTTTACCATCACTGAGTCCCCCGCTATCAACACCCTAGGAGTTACCATTGACCAGAAACTCAACTGGACTCACCACATAAACACAGTGGCTACAAAAGCAGATTGGAGGTGAGAAATCCTGCAATGAGTAACTTACCTCCTGACTCCCCAAAGCCTGTCCACCATCAACAAGGCACAAGTCAGGAGTGTGATGGAATACTCCCCACTTGCCTGGATGGGGGCAGCTCCAACAACACTCAAGAAGCTCAACACCATCCAGGACAAAGCAGCCATTTGATTGGCATCACATCCACAAACATCCCCTCCTTCCATCACCAATGTTGAGTAGCAGCAGTGTGTACAAGATGCACTGCAGACATTCACCAAAGATCCTCAGACCGCACCTTCCAAACGCATGCCCACTTCCATCTAGAAGGACAAGGGCAGCAGATACATGGGAACACCACCCCCTGCAAGTTCCCCTCCAAACCACTTCACCTGATGAAGGAGCAGTGCTCTGAAAGCTTGTGATTCCAAATAAATCTGTTGGACTCTAACCTGGTGTCGTCTGATTTCTGACTTTGTCCACCCCAGTCCAACACCAGCACCTCCACATGAGGTCTACCTACAGCACATGGATGGCAGCGGTTCAAGAAGGCAGCTCACCCCCTGCTTCTCAAGGGGGCAATTAGGGATGGGCAATAAATGCTGGGCCCAGCCAGTGACACCCACGTCCTACGAATTAATAAACATTCTAAAAGAAATGGATTAGAAGTCATGTGCCAGCTACCCAGGTTAGATGGTATTTGGATCACTGTGAACAGATTTGGGGACGATGCCTGAGTAGAGTGATCATGCCCCTGGAGGGAGTATATCAGATTTATTAGAATGATGCCTGCAGTTCAGGAGTCACACTACACGGAGAGAATATCGGGGATGGAGGGACAGTCTTATGAGGAGAGGTTGAGTACATTGGGCCTGTACTCATTGGGAGTTTAGAAGAAAAAGAGGTGCCCTGATTCAAACAGACAAGATTCTGAGGGGACTCGACAGGGTCGATGTGGAAAGATTTTTCCCTTGTGAGAGAATCGAGGACCATGGAGCCATTTTTCGAATGAGGGGTCACCCATTTAAGTTGGAGATGAAGAGGAGGTAATCCGTAAAGGAATCAAGGGTTCAAGGAAAAAGACAGGGAAGTGGAGTTGAGGATGGTCAGGTCAGCCGTGATCTGACTGAATAGCAGAGCAGACCTGATGGGCTGAATGGCCTACTCCTGATCCTATTTCGTATTGTCTTGTAGAAAAAACAAATGCAGATTATATTCTCTGGGGTTTAGACAGTTAAGGTTTTGGGGGTAAAAAGGGCAAAAGCAGTCAACATCATTAAAGACCCCTCCCGCCTCAGTTATAATCTCCTTCACCCTCTTCCATTGGGCAGAAGATATGAAACTTTGAATATACATACAAATATATTCAGGAGCAGTCTCTTCCTACTGTTATCAAACTTTTGAACAGACCTCTCGAATGTTAATTCTGATCTCTCTGTCTCTGCACTGTCCCTGCAGATGGAACACTCTATCCTGCACTCTGTTCTATTCCCCGGATACACTCTGGATGGTACGATCTGTCCTGCACTGCATAGAAATCAACACTTTTCACTGTATCTCCATAAATGTGACAACAATAAATCAATCAGTCACTCAATCGTTGTAAAACAATCAGAGGCTCAGATTAGTTAGGAATTAGAGGCATTGCCAAAAATTATGACCAGACCTTTCAGGGTGAATGTAGCAGTCACTTGGGGGAGATGTTTGGGAATCTCTACAGCAAACACCAACAGATGCTGTACAGAAAGGAAATAGTACAGATGCTGGCAATCTCAACAAACAGGAGAAAGCTGGAAAAACTCATCAGGTCTGACAGCATCTCCGGAGAGAGGAACAGAGCCACCAGTTTGAATTCTTATGTTACCAGAATCTGGAAATGCTCCCCTGAATCAGCACCCACTGATGTAAATGATTAGATTCCCTGCAGTGTGGAAACAGGCCCTTTGGCCCAACCAGTCCACACTGACCCTCTGAAGACTAACCCACCCAGACCCATTTTCCTCTGACTAATCCACCTAACACTATGGGCAATTTAGCACAGCCAATTCACCTGCCTGCACATTTTTGCACTGCTGGAGGAAACCCACGCAGACACGGGGAGAATGTGCAAATTCCACAGGGACAGTGTCCCAAGACTGGAATTGAACCTGGGTTCCTGGTGTTGTGAGGCAGCGGTGCTAACCACTGAGTCACCGTGCCAGGCCACAGGGAGGTGATAAAGTACACTTTGCACTCTGCACTTTGGCAATCCACACAGCCAATTGTCCAGATAAAAGTGTAGCCACAGATCCTATTTCCACTTGTTGTTTGTCCCAAATTCTGACTGATGGCTTTTACACCTTTCATAAAAAGGTTTAAACCGCATGGAATACTTTGAGAAAGTGCACCACTATTTTGGAGAACAATACTCATCTTTTCTGTTGGTCCAGGAACATCTTTGGGAGAAGCAAAATGCTCTTTGGAATTGTGAAAAGTAAATACAAATGGAAATAACAAGTGGGTAAACTGTGAAGGGAACTCTAAAGAGAATGTTATATTGTTCAGGCATTTAAACGACAGCCTGTAGCATGAAAATCGATGCTTGCTGCTTTGCTCTGTCTGTTAGCATCAATTTGGGGACAACCAGTAAGTATACATATTGCATGATGTATTTCACAACCTACCATTATCATGGCAGGGTACCGGTCAGTTCATATTTTGATTGACAGCTCCACCTGCATATAATGTGTCTAAAATGGCACTATGAATACAATTTTTTTTACATATAAGGAATTAAGTATTTAAAGGAAATTAAATGTAGTGATTTTTATCTAAATAATAAAAGTGTTTTTGATACAGTGAATTAATCAGTCAACACTTAGAACTTTACCTTATTTCATCTCATGGATCCTGTGGTCTAACAATATGAAATACTAGGTTAGTTGGCATGAAGGATGTGGGGGGAAAAGGTGGTTTCTGAGGGACATTGTTGTTATGCGTTGTAACAAAGTTAGCAAAAGGGCAACAAAATATGATGGAGGATAAGGGATACTGGTTGGTATAGATGATATGAGAAGCAGTGGAGTTTGGATCTAGTGGCATAAGGGAATGTGAGTATAAGGGGCCATAGCGAGAGGGTTGGCTGGATGCGGGAACAAAAATCATTTGTTTGCTTTTAAAACTGTCTCAATTCTCTTGTTGGCCACTAATCTTTCCCACATTGTATGTGTTTTCTTTCAATTTGAAACTAGCCATAACTTCCCTGGTTAACCACAATTTGGTTCCTAGAATCCTTTTTTAAGTGTCTGCCATTGTTCCTCAACCATAATTTCTTCCAATTTCCTTTCCCAGTTCACTCCAGTCAATACTATCTTCATTCCTTTGCAATAACCCTTACTTATAACATGGGATCTTCATTTTCTGATGCAAAGTTATTTCTTGCTAACATACTAATTCCATCTTGTACTAACAATGCTACCCCACCTCCCTTTCTTACCTGCCTGTCATTTTAAAAAGTCACATACTCCTGAAAAATTATTTCCCAGCTTGGATCTCCATGTAACAATGTCAATATAAAGAGTATGAAGATGTCCTCGATTTATGAACATCGAGTTTTGAATCCCGTACTGACGAATGCATGTTAAACATCCAACATAAAAACAATTTCTGTACTTACAAATAGTTACATTAACCTCTTTTTAAACTATGAATTCATGCATTTTGTTCTGAATACTACACACATTCAAATAAAGAATTAATTTTGTCTTTCTACTTTTTCTTACCCGTTTCTGTACACCTGTTATTTTCTGTCAAACTCTGGGTACCGTCAGAATATTTATGGTACGATGCTGCTACACCTTTTACTTTGTAACCCGACACATCAGCCCCTTGCTGAGTCCCTCCCCCTCTGATGTATTTAAAGCCCTCTCTACAGCCTTTTCTATAATGTGGCTGATTTTTAACAGCCCCCAGACAATTAGGGACAGACAATGAATGCTGGCCGAGTCAGTCAAGCCCCCATTCTGTGAGTGAATGTTTTTTTAAAAAGCCCTAAGTTATTTGATTTGCCAGGTCAAAACCCTTCAAGATTTTGAATATCTCAATCAAATCTCTGCACAACATTGTGTTCTCCATGGAGAACAGTGACAGCTTTATCAGGCTTACTGCTGTAAATGAAGTCCCTTGACCCTGAAATCATTCTTGTAAATCATTTCTGCAATCTCTCTGAAGACTTTGCCTCATTTCAGATTGAACACAATACTCTGGTTGAGCCTGAACCAGGTATTTATAAAGTTTATAGAACTGTCTCACTTCTAGGGTGTAGGTTTGCTCGCTGAGCTGTAGGTTTGATATCCAGACGTTTCATTACCTGGCTAGGTAACATCATCAGTGGGGACCTCCAAGTGAAGCGAAGCTCTTGTCTCCTGCTTTCTATTTATATCTTTCTCCTGGATGGGGTTCCTAGGGTTTGTGGTGATGTCATTTCCTTTTCATTTTCTGAGGGAGTTGATAGATGTCATCTAGATCTATGTGTTTGCTTATGGCGTTGTGGTTGGAGTGCCAGGCCTCTAGGAATTCTCTGGCATGTCTTTGCTTAGCCTGTCCCAGGATAGATGTGTTGTCCCAGTCGAAATGGTGGGTTTTTTTTGTCCCACTACGTAGGACAAACAGGAAGAACGTTAGCCACTAGGATACATGAACACCAGCTAGCAACAAAAAGAACGACCCCCTCTCCCTCATAGCCCTACACACGGATGAAAAAAGACAAGGATGAAAAAAGGAACAGGAAATGACATCACCATAGGAAACAACATCACCAGAGGAAATGACATCACCAACCCAAGGAAATCCAAACATACCAATAGAAAGCAGGCTACACCACCAGTGCTTCACCCGGAGGCACACTGATGATGTTACCTAGTATGGTGATGAAACATCTGAAAATGAACCTTCCAGCTCAGTGAGCAAACCTACATCCAGAACAGAATTAGGTCATTCAGACCATCGAGTCTGCCCAACAATTCAATCATGGCTGATATGTTTCTCAACCCTATTCTCCTGCCTTCTCCCTGTAACCCTTTATTCCCCTTACTAATCAAGAACCTATCTATCTCTGCCTTAAATATACCCAAAGGCCTGACCTCCACAGCCCTCTGTAGTGGTTCCCCGCTCTCTGGCTGAAGGAAATACATTGGAAGCCGAGTCCCTGAACATTTTAGAGGCAGAATTGTATACATTCCTGGGAAGGAGGTGGGTGAAAGGTTCCTGGGGTAGGTTCTTGAGGGGCCAAATGGCCTACTCCCACTCTGTGCTTGTATCTTCACTGAGTCTCTCTCAAGTTGACCAAACCATGCAGAAAATGTTTAACTTTTTCTGGCTTTACAACATGGTGCGTTTTATAATTTATAAATCAAAGGCAGAACGCAAAGCTTCATGGGGAAGTGATGTTTAAGTAATAACTCTCCATGTGATGTTCCTGCAGCATTGTTCGGAATGACAAACAAAAAGAGAAAAAGTGCAGACAGCTGAGGGGAAAGGAGGAACGGAGGATGCGTCTGGACTGACTGGAATAAGGGAAAGCAGATGGACAGTTGTGGGAAATGTGGAAGCTGATGCAGAGAGCAGCAGGCACGTTTCTGAGGAAGCACAATCCTGGGCCTGCCCCTGGGATCTCCACAATAGCAGCTCTCTCCCTTATTCCCCACCCCCCCCCCCCCCCGAGATGGAGATGAGCTACAGATCGAAAGACCGTGCGCTAACCGAGTGTTAGGACCTCAATTGCTACCCGCTGCCAGTCTTTGCCACTCTCCCATTCCACATGTTCAGCTTATGTTTCAGACTCTGATCCCAATCCAATCCATCCATCCTGAATCCTTTCCTGTCACTATCCTGTTCTCTGTCTTCCCTGACTCCACCCCTCCCCCGCCTCCTGGAGCACCCCCTACCTGCCCCTTGCATTAATACCATCTCCTCTTGTCTGTTCCTAAGGTCATCTCCCTTTTGCAAACACTTAAATAATATTCCTTTGGAGTAATTTGAGCTGTTACCAATGGCAACCCAGTGAGTGAGTCACAGTGGGTTGTCAGAGTGAAACACACAGGACACGATGCAAATAGATTAATGGGACAGACAATAAACTAGTGGATCAATAGGGCAAGGAGCTGAAACCTGAATAGAGAGGGTCCCACAGATAACATGGATGGTTGCACTTATTAAGCAAGTTGTCACATCATAGAATACACCTCACACCCAGAGAGTCACAAGATCAGATTGAGATCAGGGAATGGTACCCCCTTCCTCCTCTGGACTGAGTGCTCAGTAACTGTGTCCCTGGAGGGAAATCACAGTCTGAGGTGGGACAGGGGACTCAGAGCTGGCGAGAACTGCAAACATTACAGCTTTCTTCAAGCAAGGTTATAAGAATCATGCCAGGAATTTTCAATCAGTCATTTAAACTTCAGCAGTGGGGAATTTTCTAGAAATAATCATTTGGGATAGAATTAACAGTCACATGGGAAAAGGTGGGTGCGTTTGGAAGAGTCTGTGCAAATTCCTAAAGGGAAAATCGGTCTAATTAACTTTCTGGGTTGTTTTGAAGAGGTAGCCGTGAGGGTCAATAAGTAGTAGTGAGCATCCAAAGGGCATTAAAAGACAGTGCGCCATGATAGGCCTGTGAGGGGAGTTATAGATCCTGGTATGGCAAGGACAGCAGCAACATGAATACAAAAACAGCTGAGTGATAGGAAACAGAGAGGAATGCTCAATGGGTATTTTTCAGGCTGGAGAAGGATTTATAGGGGGATTCCCCCAGGGATCAGTGTTGGGACACTTGCTTTTTCTGATTATATCTAATTAATCTCGATCTTAGTGTGCAGGGGACAACTTTAAAGTTTGAAGCTGACACAAAACTGAAAAGCATTGCACATTGTGAGAACAGCGTAAACTCGGAAATGACATTGAAACGTGACGGTGGGGTGTGTGGGCGGGTGGCAGATGAGGTTCAGTACAGAAAGTGTGAGATGATGCACTTTGGTGCATGGACCATGGAGATAGTATCGAAGAAAGGAAACTGTTCTAAAGGCTGTGTGAGAGCAGAGTTACCTGGCTGTACATCTGCATACAACATTAAAGGTAGAGATAGCTGTTAATAAATCATGCAGTGTTCCAGGCTTCATTCACAGGGCCAGAGAGCATGAGAAGGAGCAGGAGATGTTGAATCTGTAGAGGACATTGCTTCGAGCTCAGCTGGAGGATTGTGTACAGTTCTGGGGAGCACACTTTGGGAAGGGTGTGAACATATTGGAGAGAGTGCAGAAGAGGCTCATAGAATCCCAACAGTGTGGAAACAGGCCCTTCGACCCAACGAGTCCACTCCAACCCTCCAAAGAGTAACCCACCCAGACCCATTCCCGGACCCTATTACTCTACAGTTAGCCTGCCTAATGCACCTAACCTACACATCCCTGAACACTACGGGCGATTTAGCATGGCCAATCCACTCTAACCTGAACGTCTTTGTGACTGTGGGAGGAAACTGGAGTAGCCGGAGAAAACTCACGTAGACACAGGGAGAATGTGCAAACTCCGCACAGAATTGAATCCGGGTCCCTGGGACCGTGAGGCAGCGGTGCTAACCACTGAGCCACTGTGACACCCCAGGTTTATAAGAATGCTTCCAGAGTTGAGGAATTTCAATTTTCAGGATGGATTGATGAAGTCTGTTTCTCTCAGAGTGGTGAAGGCTGAGAGGACAGTTTGCAGAAGTTTTCAAAATCCTAAGGCACCTGGACAAGGAGAAACTGTTCAATCATCAAGGGATCAAGGACCAGAGGGTACAGTCTGGAAGTGTTTTTTGGAAAGAGTCAAATATGATGCGAGAGTTTTACTCAGTGAGTGATTAGGGTCTGGAATACAGGGGCTGGACGTGTGGATGGAGACAGGTTCAACTGAAGCATTCCAAAGGACAGAGGGTAGTGACTCAAACAGAAACAATGCACAGAGTTAGGGGGAGAAGGCAGGGGTTTGGTACTCAATCTAACTGCTCAGAAAGGCAGTGCAGACTCGATGGGCTGAATGGCCCCCTTCAGCATGATGACAATATTATTCTCCCGGCCGTTTACCAGTCCATCAGTCTCCTCTCCATCATCAGTAAAGTGAAGGAAGGTGTCACCAGCAGTGCTATTGAACAGCACCTGCTCAGCAATAACCTGCTCAGTGACCCCCAGTCTGGGATCCCCCAGGGCCACTGAGCTCCTGACCTCATTCCAGCCCCTCATCCCCAGTGCCTCACACAATAATTATCCTTTGGACAACATCACATACACAGATCTTCTGAGCTTTACCATCTTGATGTGCACAAACTTGCCTCGGTGTTCCCTGCAATAACTCATCAAACCTGCCTATTGCCCCCTGTTACATGGGGAAAGGAGCAAGTCATTTAGCCTCTTGGGTCTGTTCCACCATTTAATGAGATCATAGTGATCCAGGGTTTAACTCCACATACCTGCCTTTGGCTCATACCTCTTTATAGCTTTGCTTAACAAAACTGTAACTGTCTCAGATTTAAAATTAACAATTGATTCAGCATCCACTGCCATTTGTGGAAGAAACTTTGAAACATCTCACACCCTTTGTGTGTAGCTGTGCTTTCGAACATCTCTCCTGATGTGGCTGGCTCTAATTTCTAGACTGTAACCCAGTTGGTGAGAGGTGCTATGCCAATGCAGCTTTGTCTTTCACTGCCTGCTGCCCATAACTGTTTCTGTTTATAGTCAGTAAGAGCAGACCTGGTAACCCTCCCTCTGTCTATCGCAGAGTTGAATCTCCAGCCTGTTCCACCAACTGCTCCTTTGAGATACTGTTCAATTATGTGATTAATGAGCTGGATGTTGTAATGAATGAAATTCCTGCGCGTTCCCAGGTTGTGGACTGCGTTAAACGTCCCCTGAGCATCTGAGATTATTTATGGAAAATAACACAAAGCAATCTGGAGTAAAAATACTTAATTGGGAAAAAGTCAATTTCAATAGGGGTCAAGAATGGATTGTTTCAGATAAATTGGAATTAAAGGTTGACAGATGAAACAGGAAAGTGACAATATGCTGCTTTCACAGAGGAGCTGGTTCGGTTGTAATTGAGGGACGTTCCCATGAGGGGAAAATAGGACAAATACATTTAGCGCTCCTCGAACACTGAGAGAGAGCAAGAACAAGATGAAGCAGAAACAAATGTGTTTCTGACAGATTTCAAGCTGAGAATGATCCAGCTGAGAATCAGACTGAATATAGAAACTACGGAGAGAGAATGATTAAAAAGATTGAGAGAAGTAAAGAGAGGCAATGAGAAGAGACTGTCAGTTAATGTAGGGAGCTAGGAGGTGACTAACACTGGAAATGACTATTATGCTGCATCTATCACTACCAAAGAAAAAAGGTTTATTAAAGTCATAGTGAAAGAGGGTTCGTTTTTGAGATTCTCAACGGACTAAACATTGATGAAGAGAAGGGATTAGAATGACTGGCTGTTCTTTAAGCTGTGAAGTTACCAGGGCCAGGTGAAGTAGAACTAAAAATACTGAGGGAAGTAACGGGGAGATATTACAGAGACACAAGCTGTTCGCCTCATCCGGAGAGCGGGAAGCAGTACAGGCCGAAATACTGAATGTTTTCAAGCAGGAGTTAGACAGAGTTCTGAGGGATAAAGGGATCAAAAGGAATGGAACTGGGGAACAGGCGACTGAGTTGGACAATCCGCCATCATCACAGTGAATTGCAGAGCAGGCCGAAAGGGCCGAATGGCCTCTGCTTACTCCTATTTTCTATGTAAGCTCCGATTCTCCTTCAGGACAGAGGTGATGCTGATGGACCGGAGAGTTGCTCATATTGTATCAGGAAATAAAGCCTGTAAAGATGAGCTCGGTGACTCCAGGCCAGTGGTGACAACTCCTTCTAAAACAATACTGTGGAACAAAACAAATAGCCAGGTGGACTATTGGAGACCAGATGGACAGAGGCTGGCTGGTGGATTGACAGACATTTGGTGTATTCAACAATTGATGGGTGGCACGGTGGCACAGTGGTTAGCACTGCTGTCTCACAGCGCCAGGGACCCGGGTTCAATTCCCACCTCAGGTGACTGTCTGTGTGGAGTTAGCACATTCTCCCTGTATCTCCAGGGGGTGATTAGGGGTTTAGATAGAGTTGACCACGAGAACCTTTTTTTCCACTATCAGATATTACGAGGGGGCATAGCTTTAAATTAAGGGGTGGTAGGTATAGGACAGATGTTAGGGGTAGATTCTTTACTCAGCGAGTCGTGAGTTCATGGAATGCCCTGTCAGTAACAGTGGTGGACTCTCCCTCTTTATGGGCATTTAAACAGGCATTGGATAGGCATATGGAGGAAAGTGGGCTGGTGTAGGTTAGGTGGGCTTGGGTCGGCGCAACATCGAGGGCCGAAGGGCCTGTACAAAGGGCTGTATTTTTCTATGTTCTATGTTCTATATCTGCGTGGGTTTCCTCCGGGTGCTCCGGTTTCCTCCCACAGTCCAAAAATGTGCAGGTTAGGTGAATTGGCCATGCTAAATTGCCCGTAGTGTTAGGTAAGGGGTAAATGTAGGGGAATGAGTCTGGGTGGGTTGCGCTTCGGAGGGTCGGTGGGGACTGGTTGGGCTGAAGGGCCTGTTTCCACACTGTAAGTAATCTAATCTAAAAAAAAATCCAATTTAATGAAGAGAGGTATAAAGTAGGAAGAATAACTGTAACTCGGGGGGGTGCAGGTGTGTGGGGCTAAATGAGCAGTGATTTTTGAGAAGATTGGGGCTACAAGAATGATGTAGAAGGACACCACTCTGACTGAGACAGCACACACACACACACACACACACACACACACACACACACACACACACACACACACTAAGAGAGGCGAAGCAAAGACACACATGAGAATTCTTAGAGGCATGGCATTCTAACCAGAACCCTATCAATAAACACATCGACTGAGATCCCATCTACCTTCCCTTGAAAAAAACTGGAAAAGACATCACCCACCTTAAGAAACTAACACCAATAAACAGGGAGGTGGGACGTACCACCAGCACTTCACCGGAGACTCACTGATGATGTTACCTAGTCATGGTGACAAAACATCTGAAAACAAACCTTCCAGATCAGTGAGCTAACGTACGGACTTATAAATTTAAAATCTGATTGAAGATTTGTAGCTCGGGTATCCGTTGTTGTGGTTCTGCTTGCCGAGCTGGAAGTTTTTGCTGCAAACGTTTCGTTCCCTGGCTAGGGAACATCATCAGTGCTGTTGGAGCCTCGTGTGAAGCGCTGCTTTGATGTTTCTTCCGGTATTTGTATTGGTTTGTTCTTGCCGCTTCCGGGTGTCAGTTTCAGCTGTAGTGATTTGTATGTGGGGTCCAGGTCAATGTGTCTGTTGATGGATGTTCTTGCCAACGGCCTGGACCCCACATACAAATCACTGCAGCTGAAACTGACACCCGGAAGCGGCAAGAACAAACCAATACAAATACCGGAAGAAACATCAAAGCAGCGCTTCACACGAGGCTCCAACAGCACTGATGATGTTCCCTAGCCAGGGAACGAAACGTTTGCAGCAAAAACTTCCAGCTCGGCGAGCAGAACCACAACAACGGACTTATAAATGTGCAGAAATCACTGAAGGTAACAAGACAGGCTGAGAAAGTGGTTTAAAAAGAGCTACGTGAGACCCTGACTTTCTAAAGACAGCCACTGAGAAGAGAAGTGAGACATGCAAGGTTTGTGAAGGTTTGTAGCTCAGGTTGAGGTTTAGGGTGTAGGATGGACAAGGCCTTACCAACTCAAAGAAATACAAACACATAAAAAGAAAGTGGGCTACACATCCAGTGCTTCATCCGGAGGCTCACTGAAGATGTTACCTAGTATGGTGACGAAACATCTGAAAATGAACTTTCCAGCTCAGCGAACACATCTACATCCAGAACCTCAACCTGAGCTACAAATCTTCTCAAAATTCGCTGACCTAATTCTGCCCATTTATCCTATGGTCTGATCTGGTGGTTGTGGAAGATACATTTAGAGTGGGCCGGGCCAAATGGCTTGTTCTGTGTCAAAGATTCCACAACTCCACAACATCAGTGAATCCTTACTTCAGCCCTGGCTTGCTCTCTCTGGGAACTGAAACACATTAACAAGCTGAACCTGAACTAAGTGCTGGGCCTGGGTCTGTGAGTTGATCATTTGAAAGATTCCTGTTCAAACTCTATCAAACTCTACCTGATCATGGCACCAGATTCTAAAATGCTAACAAAGCAATAACAGACAAACAATTCCAGGGGACCAGTGACAATGTGGAACCTGTATAGGGGTGGAAGTGGATCAGAGTCCAGAGGGTGGCGCTGGAAAAGCACAGCAGGTCAGGCAGTATCCGAGGAGCAGGAGAGCCAATGTTTTGGGCATACTCCCATCACCAGGAATGAGGCCTCCTGCTGCTCGGATGGTGCCTGACCTGCTGCGCTTTTCCAGCAACACGTTCTGGACTCTGATCTCCAGCATCTGCAGTCCACGCTTTCTCCCTCTAAGTGGGTCATGTACGTTTGCATTCCTCGTGTTGTTTCTCATTAATACGGGAAATGGGTGTGACTGCCTATCTCAGAGGGTGGTTAAGGGTCAGTCACATTGCTACAACTACACCACATTTAGTGTAGAGCAGAGAAGGAAGACAGATTTCTTCCCTAAAGGACATTACTGACCCAGATGGGTTTATAACAGTTGTCAGTTGTTGCTGTGGTCACCATGAGATTAGCTTTTAATTCTGGGTGATTGGAGCCAGGCTGGCCTATTGGGAATCATCCCCTGGCCAGAGGTAAGCCTTGGTTCTGGATAGGAGAGCGATGGGCAGGAGGCAGGATGGGGTTTGGGGAAGGCACAGATGCAGGGCGTGGTGATAACCATCTGCAGGTTCAGTGGGGGTCTGGGAAAAGCAGAGTTGAAGGGGAGGAGTGAGGAGGCGGAGCAGGCTACAGGGCATGGTTCTCTGTCCCTGCCGTAACGCTTTCTCCATAACTACCACCAACCCAGGGCTGTGAGGTGAAAGGTCAATGTTTAATTCCACTTTCTAAAACATCGACTTTCTTCTTTCAGGATCAGGACTTCAGGTAAACCCACGACAGACAGGAAAGGTAAATGCAGCTCCGTGAATCAGGGGGATTCCTACCAACTCGGGGATAGGCAGGGGGCGATAGGGGGGGTCTCGGGGGAGGGGGTGGGCTGATGGGGGACGCAGGGGGTGAGGGGGAAATGGGGCAAAGGGGACAATGGGGAGGGGAAATGGGGGCGTGGGGAGTGGGGGGAGAATGGAGGTCAGGGAGTGGGGGGGAATGGGGACAGGGAGTGAGGGGGAAATGGAGGGCAGGGAGTGAGGGGGAATGGGAGGGCAGGGAGTGAGGGGGGAATGGAGGGCAGGGAGTGAGGGGGAATGGGGACAGGGAGTGAGGGGGAATGGAGACAGGGAGTGAGGGGGAATGGGGGCAGGGAGTGAGGGGGAATGGGGGCAGGGAGTGAGGGGGAATGGGGGCAGGGAGTGAGGGGGAATGGGGGGCAGGGAGTGAGGGGGAATGGAGGGCAGGGAGTGAGGGGGAATGGGGGCAGGGAGTGAGGGGGAATGGGGGGCAGGGAGTGAGGGGGAATGGGAGGGCAGGGAGTGAGGGGGGATGGAGGGCAGGGAGTGAGGGGGAATGGGGTCAGGGAGTGAGGGGGAATGGGGACAGGGAGTGAGGGGGAATGGAGGGCAGGGAGTGAGGGGGAATGGGAGGGCAGGGAGTGAGGGGGGATGGAGGGCAGGGAGTGAGGGGGAATGGGGTCAGGGAGTGAGGGGGAATGGGGACAGGGAGTGAGGGGGGAATGGGGGGCAGGGAGTGAGGGGGAATGGGGACAGGGAGTGAGGGGGAATGGGATCAGGGAGTGAGGGGGGGAATGGGGGCAGGGAGTGAGGGGGAATGGAGGGCAGGGAGTGAGGGGGAATGGAGGGCAGGGAGTGAGGGGGAATGGAGGGCAGGGAGTGAGGGGGAATGGGGACAGGGAGTGAGGGGGAATGGAGGGCAGGGAGTGAGGGGGAATGGAGGGCAGGGAGTGAGGGGGAATGGAGGGCAGGGAGTGAGGGGGAATGGGGACAGGGAGTGAGGGGGAATGGGGACAGGGAGTGAGGGGGGAATGGAGGGCAGGGAGTGAGGGGGAATGGAGGGCAGGGAGTGAGGGGGAATGGAGGGCAGGGAGTGAGGGGGAATGGGGACAGGGAGTGAGGGGGGGAATGGGGGCAGGGAGTGAGGGGGAATGGGGACAGGGAGTGAGGGGGGAATGGAGGGCAGGGAGTGAGGGGGAATGGAGGGCAGGGAGTGAGGGGGAATGGAGGGCAGGGAGTGAGGGGGAATGGAGGGCAGGGAGTGAGGGGGAATGGAGGGCAGGGAGTGAGGGGGAATGGAGGGCAGGGAGTGAGGGGGAATGGGGACAGGGAGTGAGGGGGGAATGGAGGACAGGGAGTGAGGGGGAATGGAGGGCAGGGAGTGAGGGGGAATGGAGGGCAGGGAGTGAGGGGGAATGGGGACAGGGAGTGAGGGGGGAATGGGGGGCAGGGAGTGAGGGGGAATGGAGGGCAGGGAGTGAGGGGGGATTGGGGGCAGGGAGTGAGGGGGAATGGGGGGCAGGGAGTGAGGGGGAATGGGGACAGGGAGTGAGGGGGAATGGGGGGCAGGGAGTGAGGGGGAATGGGGGGCAGGGAGTGAGGGGGAATGGGGACAGGGTGTGAGGGGGGAATGGGGGCAGGGAGTGAGGGGGAATGGAGGGCAGGGAGTGAGGGGGAATGGGGGGCAGGGAGTGAGGGGGAATGGGGACAGGGTGTGAGGGGGGAATGGGGGCAGGGAGTGAGGGGGAATGGGGACAGGGAGTGAGGGGGAATGGGGGCAGGGAGTGAGGGGGAATGGGGGGCAGGGAGTGAGGGGGAATGGGGGCAGGGAGTGAGGGGGAATGGGGACAGGGAGTGAGGGGGAATGGGGGGCAGGGAGTGAGGGGGAATGGGGGGCAGGGAGTGAGGGGGAATGGGGACAGGGTGTGAGGGGGGAATGGGGGCAGGGAGTGAGGGGGAATGGAGGGCAGGGAGTGAGGGGGAATGGGGGGCAGGGAGTGAGGGGGAATGGGGGGCAGGGAGTGAGGGGGAATGGAGGGCAGGGAGTGAGGGGGAATGGGGGGCAGGGAGTGAGGGGGAATGGGGGGCAGGGAGTGAGGGGGAATGGGGGGCAGGGAGTGAGGGGGAATGGGGGGCAGGGAGTGAGGGGGAATGGAGGGCAGGGAGTGAGGGGGAATGGGGGGCAGGGAGTGAGGGGTATGGGGGCAGGAATGAGGGGGAAAAGGGGAGCAGGGAGTGAGGGGTATGGGGGCAGGAATGAGGGGGAAAAGGGGAGCAGGGAGTGAGTGGGGAATGGGGACAGGGTGTGAGGGGGAATGGGGGCAGGGAGTGAGGGGTATGGGGGCAGGGAGTGAGGGGGAATGGGGGCAGGGAGTGAGGGGGAATGGGGACAGGGAGTTGGGGGGATGAGGACACAGGGGTCAGAGGGGAATGGAGCAGTGGGTGAGGGGATAATGGGAGGGCAGTTGCTGAGAGGGTAATGGGGGTCAGTGGGTGGTGGCGAAATGGAAGGGTCAATAGGTGAGGGGGTATAGAGAGTGGATACGCTATGACGGAGTGATTAAAGTGAGGGATGCACAGGAGACCAGATAAGAGTTTTGCTGAGATCTCGGAGGAATGCAGGAGATTACAGTTTGGGTCAAGAACCCAGGAGTAAAATTCCTTCCTTCAGCGACCACCCTCTCCCTACCCACTCTCTCTATTGCCCCCTCACCCTCACCTCCTCTACATCCTCCACGTCCTCTCTCCCTCCCCTCTCCCTATTGCCCCCTCTCCCTACTGCCCCTCTCCCTCTCCTCTCTCTATGTCCCCCCTCCCTACTGCCCCCTCTCCCTCCCCTATCTCTATGTCCCCTCTCCCTATATCCCCCGTCCCTCCCCTCTCTCACTGTCCCCCTCTCCCTACTACCCCCTCTCCCTATTGCCTCTCTCCCTCTCCTCTCTCTATGTCCCCTCTCCCTACTACCCCCTCTCCCTATTGCCCCTCTCCCTCTCCTCTCTCTATGTCCCCTCTCCCTATATCCCCTCTCCCTCCCCTCTCCCCACTGCCCCCTCTCCCTATTGCCCCCTCTCTCTATGTCCCCCTCTCCCTCCCCTCTCCCTATTGCCCCCCTCCCTCCTCTACTACCCCCCAACTTTGCAGGAAATGACAGAGTCTGCCCAGTGATCCTGCACTGCCACCTGGTGGATAGTCAGTGATCAGCTGCTCCTTTGCCTCTTGCTCTGATATAAATAACACGGCAATGCTCCACCCAAGGGTCCGCCAAATGGCTCTTGGGCACGAGTTTCAAAGAGTAGACACAGGCCAGACGCTGAATAATAAACACCTCAGCAAATGTGACCGTGACCCTGACATCGGAACAAAAGCAGGCCTTGAACTTACTCTGCCATTCAGTTCCATCCTCATTAATCTGTATCTTAAAAACTATCTCCTCAGTTTGACCAACACCTTGAATCACTTACCCAACAAAAAACACACTATTCAGCTCGGCATTGAACGTCCCAGCTGAGCCTAACATCACAGCATTTTGCTGGAATCAGTGATAGATTTTCATGACCCTGATGTGTAAAGTTAGATTGACCTAAACCCCTCCATGAGCAAGGTAGGGATGCATTCAGTTGATCAGTCTGATCAAATTCATTATCATTTATACACTTTGGCAATAGTCACTGTAATTTTGAAATGTGAAGTTAGTTTGAGCCAGTTGGATGCAGCAGCCAACTCCACGCTGCTCAGGAAGCACTGACCATTGCTCTCTGTTAGGGCTCCTTCCTCTCAGTTTGTTCTGACTGGGTCACAGTTCACAATATCCACTCATTGTTGATTTCTAGAAGGGAGTTCTGGCCAACAATTGTCCTCTTTCTAACACTGCCCCCTTCCTCATCTCTTCCTACAGCGACTATATTCCACTTTACTGGGTCCCAATGATCCATGAGCAATCCCTTGGAACCATTCACTGCACAATGATTGGTGGGAGGCTGGGTGTGTCCTAAAGGTTGAAAGAACTTGCATTTTTATAGCACCTTTTCCTCTCTCAGGCCTGAATGGCCTTTATAGCTGTTAAAGTACTTTGTGAAGTATAGTCACTATAACGACCATAAGACATGGGGGCAGGAGAAGGCCATTCAGCCCATCCAGTCTGTCCTGCCACTTAACAAGATTATAACTGACCAATAATCCTCAGCTTGTGACCCAGCCTCAGCAGCTGTTGGTAGTAAAGAATTCCACAGACTCACAACCCTCTGAGAGACGACATTCCTCCCCATCTCTGTCTTAAACGAGTAACCCCTTATTCTGAGATGATGTCCCTCTGATCTGAGTCTCTCCCACAATATTTCTACATCAACCCTCCGCAGTTCCCTCAGAACCTTGTATATTTCAATAAAGTCACCTCTCATCCTCCTGAATTCCCAATGAATGCAGGTCCAAACCCTCCAAATTCATCTCAAAAGCCAGCCCCTCCATCCCTGGGATCAGTGAGAGAACCTTCTCTGGACTGCCCCCAGCCTGTCTTTTTTTAGGTAAAGGGACTGCAATGGTTCACAATTATTCCAGCTGCAGACAGCAAGCCCTCTCTCCTTTACACCCCCTTCCCTTTGAAATAAGAACAATATTCCACTTGTCCTCCCTATGACCCACTCACCTTGGACACTGGCATTTTATGATTTACACACAAAGGCTGAGAAATCCCACTGTCTTGTTCCATTCTGCAGTCCTTCCCCATTGAACTAATATTCCGCTGCTCTATTGTTCCTGCCAAAGTGCATCACCTCACATTTTTAATAAATATGTTAGCCATGATTTCCCCTTCATGAAGCCACACTGACTCCTATTTGAGTATATGATGTATTATAATAATTTGTAATCTTCTCCCAAGGAAAGGTGTTAAGCTAACTGGTCTCTAGTAACCTGTATTTTTTGTTACTGCCCTTTTCATATAAAGCTGTTACTTTGGCAAATTTCCAATCCCCTGGTAGTTTTTCAGAATCTAAGGATTCCTGGATGATTACTCCCAGTCCGTCTGCTGTCTCTGTGGCTACTTCTTGTAATATCCAATGATGTATCCTATCAGCTGCAGTGTGTCGTATTATGGGGAACATTCCCATTACCTCGGAGTCTCCAAAACACCAATCCTCACAACACCAGGATCTCGGGTTCGATTCCAGCCTCGGTTAACTGTCTGTGTGGAGTTTGCACGTTCTCCCCGTGTCTGTGTGGGTGTGCTCCAGTTTCCTCCCACAGTCCAAAGATGTGCGGGTCAGGTGAATTGGCCGTGCTAAATTGCCCGTAGTTTTAGATGCATCAGTCAGAGGGAAATGGGTCTGGGTGGGTTACTCTTTGGAAGGTCGGTGTGGACTTGTTGGGCCAAATGGCCTGTTCCACACTGTAGGGAATCTAATCTAAACTTCAATTGACCCTTGTAGACATCAGCTGAAGACACGCTGTTAGTTTTCACAGACACGCTGATGACACCAGCTCTCTCGGTGCCTCCACTGCTGTTAAACTACCACAACTGACACAGGCACGGACAGAGCTCATTCACTCCACTGTGGCAATCCCCATATCCCTGCTCACCATTTCTGTCCAAATCAACGTCCAGGGTCCTCCTGAATGCCCCACTTGAACCTGCCTCCAGCTCAAGCTATCAGACAGCTGACCCAGCATTCGGTGCTGGGAGAGGGGTAATGTCCTCCTGTCCAGCACTGGGGAGGTTGGAACCCTTGTTTTCAGTTGTTGCTCCAGACTCTATGTCCTAACCACCCACTCCAGCCAGCTCCCCGGCCGCAGTCTGAAATGCAGTGATTCCTGCACTCACACTCTCACCAGCGTTGTGATCCCGCCAATATGACACCCCGATAACATCTCACAATCTCACTGATGACCCCGCTCATCCAACCCTGAAACCCTCACTGTGCCTTGATTCACGATAGTCTCCACTGTCTGTAAAGTGCGCTCTGGGCTGGATCAGACATCAGACTCTGTATCCCTGAGCATGCCCAAAAATCTCCTTTCTCGGTTCACTCCCTCTGCTCACTGACTGACACTGGCTCCTGAACCAGCAACATCTAAAAATTCTTAACCTTGTTTATCAAACCCCTCATATGGCCTTGCCCCTCTGTATCTCTGGAACCTCCTGCAGTCCCTCAACCCCCTCAGACAGCTCAGCAGTCCCCTCATTCTGCACTCCTTACCCAACCAGGATTATTATCACAACATGATTGAGGCTTAGGCCGGAAGGTTCAGAATTCTCTCCTTAAAAGTCACTTTTCCAACTGAGGACTCCCTGTAAGAATTAGTCTCTTTGATCATTATCTTCATCCACTGCTCAGTAACAGACCTCATTTTAGATTTGCTCTGGTGAAGTATCCCGGGATGGTATATTGACCGAAGGCCTGACATGGACATGAATTTGATACCTGTCACCCACAAGGAGGAATGACATAATGACCAGATCAATACTCTTCCACCAGGATTGACCTTCAGACCACGGGACACACCTTGATTTAACGGCATGTTAATTTAACATCACATCGCACACACACAACCTCTGACATTCACCAGCACTGACCCTCCGACAGTGCGGCACTCCCTCAGCACTGACCCTCTAACAGAGCAGCACTCCCTCAGCACTGACCATCTGATAGCGCGGCACTCCCTCAGCACTGACCCTCTGACAGTGCGAAACCCCCTCAGCACTGACCCTCCGACAGTATGGCGTTCCCTCAGTACTGACCCTCCGACAGTGCAGCACTCCCTCAGCACTGACCCTCCAACAGTGCAGCACTCCCTCAGCACTGACCCTCTGACAGTGCAGCACTCCCTCAGCACTGACCCTCCAACTGTGAGGCATTCCCTCAGCACTGACCCTCCGACAGTGTGGAACTCCCTCAACACTGACCCTCCGACAGTGCAGCACTCCCTCAGCACTGACCCTCTGACAGTGCGGCACTCCCTCAGCAGTGACACTCCGACAGTGCGGCGCTCCCTCAGCACTGACCCTCCAACAGTGCGGCATTCCCTCAGCACTGACCCTCTAACAGTGCGGCACTCCCTCAGTACAGACCCTCCGACAGTGTCCCCACCCTCAGCACTGACCCTTCGACAGTGCAGCACTCCCTCAGCGCTGACCCTTCGACAGTGCGGGACTCCCTCAGCACTGACCCTCTGACAGTGCGAAACCCCCTCAGCACTGACCCTCCGACAGTACGGCGCTCCCTCAGCACTGACCCTCCAACAGTGCAGCACTCCCTCAGCACTGACCCTCTGACAGTGCGGCATTCCCTCAGCACTGACCCTCCAACAGTGCGGCATTCCCTCAGTACAGACCCTCCAACAGTGTGGAACTCCCTCAGCACTGACCCTCCAACAGTGCGGCACTCCCTCAGCACTGACCCTGTGACAGCGCAGCACTCCCTCAGGACTGACACTCTGACAGTGTGGCACTCCCTCAGCACTGACCCTCTGACAGTGTGGCACCCCTTGCACGTACCTTCTTAACTTCAGAAACAAAACTGAAATTGCTGGAAAGACTCAGCAAGGCATGATGTTCTGAAGAAGGGTCACTGGATGTTAAACATTGACACTGCTTTCTCCCAACAGATGCTGCCAGACCTGCTGAGTTTCTCCAGCAATGTCTGTTTCTGTTTCTGTTTCTGATTTCCAGCAACTGCAGTTCTGTGATTTTTAACTTCTTGGGTGTCCTGAAGTGCGTCAGATATTTACCTCATCACTCCGAGTTTGGAGAGTGAGGGGGAGTCAGCCAGTGTTTGTGTCCCTGGTAAGTGTGCGTGTGTTGGTTATTGTATCCTGACAGGAACAGATTGTGATGCCTCTTGTAGCCAAATGGTACCATGCTCTATCTGCTCAGAATGGGAGTCTGGTAATTTGATGTGGGTCCCTGGGAGAAAGGGGGAGGTGATGATTGATATTGCTGCTCTAACACAATGTTCTCCCCCAACAGAACTGGAGAGAATGGAGACTCAAGGTTAAGGATAAGGAGACAGCCCCAGAATGGCCACTCCTCTGGGCAAGAATCAATGGCTCTGTGACGGAGCTGCACCAGGTGGACCCTGAGGGTCCGGAAATGAAGCTGCACCAAGTGGACAACAAGAGGTCTGAGGTGGAGCTGCCCTGGGGAGTCCTTCAAAGACCAGAATGGGGTTTCCAGCAGACGAAGCCTGGAAGGCCTGGAGTGGAGCTCCAGCAGGAGGCCCAAGATGGGCCAGAGCTGCAGCTGAGGGCCGAGGAGCGTCCCAGTGTGGAGCTCCGCCAGGAGGCCAGGCCGCGCACCGGGGCAGAGCTCCACCAGGAGGCCAGGCCGCGGTCCAGGGCAGAGCTCCACCGGGAGGCCAGGCCACGGTCCAGGGCAGAGCTCCACCGAGAGGCCAGGCCGCGGTCCAGGGCTGAGCTCCACCGTGAGGCCAGGCTCCAGGCCCGGGAAGCAGCTGAGCTGAGGCGGGTGAGGGAGGTGCAGCAGGCCCGAAGGAGGCGGCTATCGGAGGCGTGCGTGCGGTCCTGGGCGGAGGAGGAGGCTGGGCCCGGGCCTGGGACTGGGCCTGGGCCTGGACCTGGGGCTGGGGCTGGAACCGGGGCCCTGAGCCCACAGCAGGTGTCACGGATCTGGGTTGAGGACCGGTACCGGCTGCTGTACTGTGAGGTACCGAAGGCAGGATGCTCCAACTGGAAGCGGGTGCTGATGGTTCTTGGGGGCCAGGCCCAGACCACGGCCCAGATTGAGCACCAAGCTGCCCATTACAGTAACTCCCTGCGGCGGCTCGACAGTTTTGACCGGGACGGTGTGCTGCTCCGGCTCCGCACCTACACCAAGCTGCTGTTTGTCCGGGAGCCACTTGAACGCCTGGTCTCGGCCTTCCGCGATAAGTTCGAGAGACCTAACGCCTACTACCAGCCGCTGTTTGGCAGCGCCATCATCGCCCGGTACCGACCTAACGCTACCGCTCAGGCTCTACGCACTGGCTCCGGCCTCACCTTCCCTGAGTTTGTCCAGTACCTGTTAGACCCGGCCCGACCCCTGGGCATGGACATTCACTGGGAGCCAGTGAGTCACCTGTGCAGCCCGTGTCGTATCCACTATGACTTCATCGGGAGGTTCGAGCGCCTAGAGAGTGAGGCCGACTCCGCCCTGAGGCTCCTCGGGGCCCCCCGGAACCTCCACTTTCCCCGCGGTAACCCTAGCACCGGGCCCAGCCTCAGCCACCGGTACCTCTCACAGCTAAGCCCCGCTGACAGGAGTCGGGCCTTTCACTTCTACCGCAGCGACTACACCCTGTTCAACTACCCACGGCCCCCCGGCACCCTCCCAGACTGAGGGACCCCCAGATACACCTCCCAAGACACACACCTTCACACACCCCCATACACACACCACCGCCCCCATAAACACACCCCCAGACACACACCCCACACATATACCACTACCTCCCAGACACACACCCCCATACACACCCCACCACCCCCATAAACACACCCCCAGACACACACTCCATACATATACCACCACCTCCCAGACACACACCCACACCCCCCCATACACACACCCCCAGGCACACCCCACCACCCCCATAAACACCCCCCCCAGACACACACCCCACACATATACCACCACCCCCAGACACACCCCACACAAACACACACATACACACACTCCCAGAAACACCCTCCCAGGCACACACACACACCCCATATACACACCCCCAGACACACACCCCACCAACACACCCCATACACACACTCCCAGACACATACCCTCATACACACACACACCCATACACACACCACCACCCCCATAAACACACCCTCAGACACACACCCCACACATCTCCCACCACCCCCAGACACACACACACACACACACACCCACACCCCCCCATACACATACCCCCAGACACACCCCACACAAACACACACATAGACACACTCCCAGAAACACCCTCCCAGACACACACACACACCCCCATACACACACCCCCCACCAGCACACATACACACACTCCCAGAAACACACACCCAGACACACACACACTCCCCATACACACACCCCCAGACACACACACCACACACACACATGCACACACTCCCAGACACACACCCCCAGACACATACCCTCACACACACCTATACACACACCCCACACACACACATATACACACTCCCAGACACACACCCCACACACACACACACACCCAGACACACACACACCCATACACACTCCCAGATACACACCTTCACACACCCCCAGACACACACACACCACCCTCACACACGTACACACACACCCTCACACATCTACACACATCTCCAGACACACCCCCAGACACACACCCTCACACACACACCCTTACACACACAAACCCTCACACACCTACACACATCCCCAGACACACGCCCAGAAGCATACGCCCAGACATACACCTACACATTCCCCAAACACACACACACCCCCAGACATACAACCCTCCCGCAAACTCACACCCCCCACACACTCACATCTCCCCCACATTCACACCCCCCGCACACTCACACCCCACAACAACACCCAGACCCACACTCACACATCCCTACAGACACACACATCCCCATTCACCCCCCCTCCCCCTCCCCCTCGCACATCCCCACATACAATCCTCCTGTACACTATCCCGCCACATACTCTTCCCCTCCAACTTCCCCCAATAACCTCCGCGGACTGATTCCCTACATCGCCAACCGAGAAAAAATAGACCCCACCCCCCCCGAAAGTCCCTATAAAACATCTCCCAATAAATAACACTCTCCCCACCCCCCCAAGAACAGGCTGGCCTACCACTTCCCTCCCAAACTGGCTTTTGTTTACAATCTCCTTCATGCGTGTAGTTTGACCGTACCCAGCCTTACGTTGTGAAGTGTGCAGCTGTCCAGTAGAACAATGCCACGGGGTACCAGCTTTCACTGGAGGCTTGGGATCTTCTTGTCCAGCTCTTGACACCAGCCTCTTGGTCCCTGTTCTGGGAGATTGGTCAAGGAGCAGGTGGAGGTGTTCCAGGCCTGTGCTGTGAACCTGGATATGATGCTGTTCACCGACAACAGCTGAGCATCATCTCTGGAGATGGTGTCCACTCAAACCCAACAGTGAGGACAGGTTTCTGTTCAGATGCTTAACCTTCAAACAGGTTGCAGGCCCTTGTCACACAGTCACAGAGATGTACAGCACGGAAACAGACCCTTCGGTCCAACCTGTCCATGCCGACCAGATATCCCAACCCAATCTAGTCCCACCTGCCAGCACCTGGCCCATATCCCTCCAAACCCTTCCTATTCATATACCCATCCAGATGCCTTTTAAATGTTGCAATTGTACCAGCCTCCACCACTTCCTCTGGCAGCTCATTCCATACACGTACCACCCTCTGTGTGAAAAAGTTGTCCCTTAGGTCTCTTTTATACTTTTCCCCTCTCACCCTAAACCTATGCCCTCTAGTTCTGGACTCCCCCAACCCAGGGAAAAGACTTTGTCTATTTACCCTATCCATGCCCCTCATAATTTTGTAAACCTCTATAAGGTCACCCATCGACCTCCGATGCTCCAGGGAAAACAGCCCCAGCCTGTTCAGCCTCTCCCTGTAGCTCAAATCCTCCAACCCTGGCAACATCCTTGTAAATCTTTTCTGAACCCTTTCAAGTTTCACAACATCTTTCCGATAGGAAGGAGACCAGAATTGCACGCAATATTCCAACAGTGGCCTAACCAATGTCCTGTACAGCTGCAACATGATCTCCCAACTCCTGTACTCAATACTCTGACCAATAAAGGAAAGCATACCAAACGTGGGACTAGATTGGGTTGGGATATCTGGTCGGCATGGACGGGTTGGACCGAAGAGTCTGTTTCCGTGCTGTACATCTCTATGACTCTATGACTATGCCTTCTTCACTGTCCTATCTACCTGTGACTCCACTTTCAAGGAGCTATGAAGCTGCACTCCACGGTCTCTTTGTTCTTCCTGGTTAAAAAGACTGGATTCCAAGGCATGATGGTGGCTCAGTGGTTAACGCTGCTGCCTCACAGTGTCAGGGACCTGGCTTCGATTCCAATCTTGGGTGACTGTGTGGAGTTTGTACATTCTCCCAGTGTCTGCGTGGGTTTCCTCTGGGTGCTGCAGAAATGTGCAGCTTGGCTGGGTTAGCCATGCTAAAGTGCCCACAGTGTCCAGGGATATGCAGGCTAGATGGATTGGCCATGGTCAACATGGTGTCACCTGATTGGTCTGGGATGCTCTTCAGAGAGTTGGTGCAGACTGGGTGGACCAAATGGCCTCTTTCTGCACTTGTAGGGATTCTGTTATTGTAAAGTTCCTGTTGAAGGGACGGTGGGTCAAGGCTGTTTCTAGAGGGTCTGTACCCAGTTACCATGGTGGGGGGAGGTTTGAATCACATATTGTGTGTAATGGAGGCATGTCAAAAAAGACATGGCTTGCCTCTTTCTGGCCCCATCATGCCCCCAGCCCCACAGTGCAGTGCCATCAAGAGAACCCTTTTGAGGTACAATATGAAAATTGAGCTGATAACCTGTTTTAGTGCAAATACATGGTCCAGTGCCAGAGGGAGAGCCAGTGCCACCACCATAACACAAACACTCTGACAGAGACACGTGTACACATTCACATGGACAAACATACAGAGACACGTGTACACATGCACATGGACAAACATACAGAGACACGTGTACACATTCACATGGGCAACCACACAGAGACACGTGTACACATACACATAGACAAACACACAGAGATACGTATACACATACACATAGACAAACACACAGAGACACGTGTACACATTCACATGGGCAACCACACCGAGACACGTGTACACATTCACATGGACAAACATACAGAGACACGTGTACACATTCACATGGGCAACCACACAGAGACACGTGTACACATTCACATGGACAAACACACAGAGACACATGTACACATTCACATGTACAAACATACAGAGACACGTGTACAAATTCACATGGACAAACACGCAGGGACACGTGTACACATTCACATGGACAAACACACAGAGACACGTGTACACATTCACATAGACAACCACACAGAGACACGTGTACACATTCACATGGACAAACATACAGAGACACATGTACACATTCACATGGACAAACATACAGAGACATGTATATACAATCACACGTACAAACACACAGAGATACATGTACACATTCACATGGACAACCACACAGAGACACATGTACACATTCACATGGACAAACATACAGAGATACGTGTACACATTCACTTGGACAAACACACAGAGACACGTGTACACAATCACATGGACAAACACGCAGGGACACGTGTACACATTTAAATGTATAAACACACAGAGACATGTGTAAACATTCACGTATACAAACGCACAGGGACACATGTACACATTCACATGTACAAACACACAGAGACATGTGTACACATTCACTTGGACAAACACACAGAGACACATGTACACATTCACATGTACAAACATACAGAGTCATGTGTACATATTCACATGTACAAGCATACAGAGACACGTGTACACATTCACTTGGACAAACACACTGGGACACGTACACATTCACATGTACAAACACACAGAGACACGTGTACACATTCACTTGGACAAACACACAGAGACACGTGTACACAATCACATGTACAAACACACAGAGACACGTGTACACATTCACATGTACAAACATACAGAGACACATGTACACATTCACATGTACAAACATACAGAGTCATGTGTACATATTCACATGTACAAGCATACAGAGACACGTGTACACATTCACTTGGACAAACACACTGGGACACGTACACATTCACATGTACAAACACACAGAGACACGTGTACACATTCACTTGGACAAACACACAGAGACACGTGTACACAATCACATGTACAAACATACAGAGTCACGTGTACATATTCACATGTACAAACACACAGAGACACATGTACACATTCACATGTACAAACATACAGAGTCACGTGTACATATTCACATTTACAAACATACAGAGACATGTGTACACATTCACATGTACAAACACACAGGGACACGTGTACACATTTACATGTATAAACATACAGAGACATGTACACATTCACATGTACAACACACACAGAGACACGTGTACACATTCACATGTACAAACACACAGATACACGTGTACACATTCACATGTACAAACACACAGATAAACGTGTACACATTCACATGTACAAACACACAGATAAACGTGTACACATTCACATGCACAAACTGGGGAATCTTTGTTTTTGTTTGGCATGACCATACATCCCAGAAGGAAGCTGTTTGGTTCCAGCAAATGTTTCAACTGCAAATATTTGACAAGTGTCTTTTACGTGTTATTGTTGAACCTGCTCCCATATCCCTTTCAAGTAACTTATTTCTCATGACAGTTCACTGGCTGGGTGAAACATCCTCATGATTTATTTGACAATTACCTTAAATATTTATCCTCTGCCACTAATCCCCCTGCCGCAGCACCACTTACTCCCTACTCTCACCAAAACCCCAGCAAGTCTCCCCTTTGACCCTCGAAGGAGAACTATCCCGTCTTCTCCAATCTCTCTACATTTACTGAAATTCCTCATCCTTGGACGTATTGCTATGAACCTCCACAGCATCTTCTCGAAAACTACAATATCCTTCTATCGACAGGCTGGGAACTGGTGTTTTATAAGTTTTGGATGAACTTCTGTTTTTTTTTGTACCGTGTGTCTGTGTTTGTACAGCGAAGGAACCCATTTATTTTTGGAATTGCCTTCTTAACTTCTCTGGTTATCATCACAGTTTCTTGTTGTATATATATCATGGATCTCTGACTGTACATGTACTTTAACATTGTATAATTTATGTTATATCGCCTCCCTTCCTCTCTAAGTGAACCTTAAACAGTGCGGAATATAAAATTCTGAGATGATATTGCGCTCAATTTAAACTAGTTGCAGACAGCAAGCCTGTGAAATTCGGCATCGTTAAGGGTGATTATGGAGTCAGTCCCTGAACATCACACAGTGCAGGTGAATGCCAATTCTCTGGATAGGGCAAGGTTTGCTGGAGAAATGTCCCTTTCTACTCAATGGTTTTCACCTGAGAGTGGCTGTGTCGGAATATGCTTTTTCGGATTTCAGTTCCCAACCTGACCCTGCACTGAAACAGAGATTTGCAATGCTTCTAATTCTCTCACTCCAGGGGTCATGTCGTGTTGATCTCCGCTCCCAAAATCTCTGACGCTGTGTCACAAAATTGACATTTGAACCTCGATTCCTCACCCATGCTTGTGGCCCCTTTTCATCCAACCCATAACATCCCACAGACCGACTAATGGTTCAAGGAAACACCAGAGAAATGATTGCTGCAGTCAGCCTGACATTTCCCATATCCAGGCCCAGGCTGAACAGATTAACCAGCAATAAAGGAAAGCCTTACACAGATGCAGATGTGACATCAGTCTGGAGGTGGTGGCAAACCAGACTAACTAGAGGCAGCAATGTGTGGGACAGAAGGTCAGAGAACCGACAGGATCGAAGGTTGCAGCTTCACTCGGTATCTAACCCCGTGCTGTCCCTGTCCTGGGAGTGTTTGATGGGGACAGTGTAGAGTGAGCTTTACTCTGTATCTAACCCCGTGCTGTCCCTGTCCTGGGAGTGTTTGATGGGGACAGTGTAGAGTGAGCTTTACTCTGTACCTGACCCCGTGCTGTCCCTGTCTGGGAGGGTTTGATGGGGACAGTGTAGAGGGAGCTTTACTCTGTATCTGACCCCGTGTTGTCCCGGTCTGGGAGTGTTTGATAGACAGTGTAGAGGGAGTTTTACTCTGTATCTAACCCCATGCTGTCCCTGTCCTGAGAGTGTTTGATGGGGACGTGTAGAGAGAGCTTTACTTTGTATCTAACCCTGTGCTGTCCCTGTCCCTGGGAGTGTTTGATGGGGACAGTGTAGAGGGAGCTTTACTCTGTATTTAACGCTGTGCTGTCCCTGTCCTGGGAGTGTTTGATGGGGACAGTGTAGAGGGAGTTTTACTCTGTATCTAACCCCGTGCTTCCCCTCTCCTGGGAGTGTTTGATGGGGCACAGTGTAGAGGGAGCTTTACTCTGTATCTAACCCCGTGCTGTCCCTGTCCTGGGAGTGTTTGATGGGGGACAGTGTGTGGGAGTTTTACACTGTATCTAACCCCGTGCTTTCCCCATCCTGGGAGTGTTTGATGGGGACAGTGTAGAGGGAGCTTTACTCTGTATCTAACCCCATGCTGTCCCTGTCGCGGGAATGTTTGATGGTGGACAGTGTAGAGGGAGCTTTAGTCTGTATCTAACCCCGTGCTTTCCCTGTCCTGGGAGTGTTTGATGGGGACAATGTAGAGGGAGCTTTACTCTGTATCTAACCCTGTGCTGTCCCTGTCCCTGTCCCTGGAAGTGTTTGATGGGGACAGTGTAGAGGGAGCTTTACTCTGTATCTAACCCTGTGCTGTCCCTGTCCCTGGGAGTGTTTGATGGGGACAATGTAGAGAGAGCTTTACTCTGTATCTAACCCCGTGCTGCCCCTGTCCTGGGTTTATTTGGTGGGGGCAGTGTGAAGTGAGCCTGACTTTGTATTTACCCCTGTGCTGTACTTGCCATGGGATTTTTTGGGGGATAGTATAGAGAAAGCTTTATTCTGTATCTAACCCCGTGCTGACCCTGTCCTGCGAGTGTTTGAATAGAGCAATGTTTGGTCTCTTTCACTCAGGCTGCAGGTTCCTTCCTGGTTTTTGGGATGGGTATTGGGAATGGGGGTGTAGTTTTTACTGGCAGTACTTGGATGTAACATTAATGTGATATTGAGTGATTTGACGGTGTTGGTGGATGTAATGTGAATTGTAGGGAGGCTGGCCGTTTTGTACTCACGAAATGTGAATCTTATTTATTTATGGCATCTAGTGCATTAATTAAATCAAATTAATCTTTTTTCAATAATTCTGTGAAGTTTGATTATTTGAAACATTCAGATCACCGATTAAGGATATAGAAAGGTTTGTATCGCTATCTGATTGAAGGGGAAATGATCCCAGCCCAATGTATGAGAAATCTTTAGGGAGGTTACAAGCAGCAGTAGATCGGGGGAACAGTGAATGTGATGTATTTGGATTTACAGAAGATTTTTGAAATGATGCCACATATTAGGCTACTTAATAAGTGAACAGCTTGTCATTTTGGAGTTGGTATATTAATGTTATTGGAGGATTTAGAACAAAGGACGTTACAGCACAGCACAGGCCCTTCAGCCCTCCATGTTGCACCAACCTGTGAAATTAATCTGACGACCATCTAACCTATACCGTTCCATTATTACCCATATGTATGTCCAACGCCCATTTAAATGCCCTTAACATAGACGCGTCTACTCCTGTTGCAGGCAGTGTGTTCCACGCCTCTACTCCTCTCTGAGTAAAGAAACTACCTCTGACATCTGTCCTAAGTCTAGCGCCCTTCAATTTAAAACTATGCCCCCTCGTGCTCACCGTCACGATTCTTGGAAAAAGCCTCCCCTGTCCACCCTATCTAACCCTCTGATTATCTTATATGTCTCTATTAAGTCACCTCTCAACCTTCTTCTCTCCAACAAAACAGCCTCAGTTCCCTCAGCCTTTCCTCGTACGACCTTCCCTCCATACAAGGCAACATCCTTGTAAATCTCCTCCGAACCCTTTCCAAAGCTTCCACATCCTTCCTATAATGCGGTGACCAGAACTGCACACAATACTCTAGGTGCAGCCTTACCTGCGTCTTGTGCAGCTGAAGCATGACCTCGTGGCTCAGAGACTCAATCCCCCTACCAATAAACACCAACACACCATATGCTTTCTTTACAACCTTGTCAACCTGGGTGGCAACTTTCAGGGATTTGTGCACCTGGACACCAAGATCTCTCTGTTCATCTACACTGCCAAGAATTTTACCATTAGCCCAGTTCCTGTTATTTCTTCCAAAGTGAACTACCTCACACTTTTCCACATTAAACTCCATTTGCCACTTCTGAGCCCAGCTCTGCATCTTACCTATGACCCTCTATAACCCACAACATCCTTCGGCACTATCCACAACTCTGCCTACCACAGTATCATCTGCAAATTTACTAAACCATCATTCTACGCCCACCTCCAGATCATTTTTATAAATGACAAACAGCAGTTTGCGGCACACCACTGGTAACTGAGCTCCAGGATGAGCATTTCCCATCAACCACCACCCTCTGTCTTCTTTCAGCCAATTTCTGATCCAAACCTTCTATCCCAAAACTCCTTATTTTGTTCAATAGCCTACCATGTGGAACCTTATCAAACGCCTTACTGAAGTCCACACACACCATATCAACTGCCCTACCTTCATCCACCTGTTTTGTCACCTTCTCAAAGAACTCAGTAAGATTAGTGAGGCATGACCTACCCTTCACAAAACTGTGTTGACTATCCCTAATCAAATTATTCCTTTCCAGGAATAATATCAGGAATAAAAGAATGACTAGAGTAAGATCAGAGCCAATCAAAGATAGTAGTAGGAAGTTGTGTGTGGAATCTGAGGACATAGCGGAAGAGCTTAATGAATCTGTTTCGTCAGTATTCACATTGGAAAAATTCCAGATGATTATAAATCCCCTCTCTTATACCTTTTCCAACACCTTACCCACAACTAAAGTAAGGCTCACTGGCCTATAATTACCAGGGTTGTCCAGACTCCCCTCCTTTAACAAGGGAACAACATTTGCTATCCTCCAGTCTTCTGACTCTACCTCTGTCGACAATGATGATATAAAGATTGAACCCAAAGGCTCTGCAATCTCCTCCCTGACTTCCCAGAGAATCCGAGGATAAATCCCATCCGGCCCAGGGGTCTTATCTGTTTTCAGATCATCCAAAATTGATAAAACCTCCTCTTTGTCAACCTCAATCCCATCTAATCTTGTAGCCTGTATCTCCGTATTCTCACTAACATCGCCTTTTTCCAATGTGAATACTGACGAAACGGATTCATTAAGCTCTTCCGCTATGTCCTCAGATTCCACACACAACTTCCCACTACTATCTTTGATTAGCCCTGATCTTACTCTAGTCATTCTTTTATTCCTGATATACCTATAGCAGGCCTTGGGGTTTTCCTTGATCCTATCTGCCAACAACTTCTCATGTCCCCTCCTGGCTCTTCTTAGCCCTCTCTTTAGATCTTTTCTGGCTAACATACAACTCTCAAGCCCCCTAACGGAGCCTTCATGAAGACAGAGTTGGGATAAGTTGAGATTTGGAGTGTGGAAACTTGTAAATCGTGGTGTGTCACAGGGAGCAGTCTTGGGGCCACAATTATTTATTACATATCTGTTAATGATGTGCATGAGGTAAGTGAATGTACCATGGATGTAGGTTTGCTCGCTGAGCTGGAGGATTCATTTTCAGACGTTTCGTCGCCATACTAGATAACGTCTTCAGTGAGCCTCTGGACGAAGCACTGATAGCATAGCCCACTTTCTATTTATGTGTTTGGGTTTCCTTGAGTTGGTAACGTCATGTCCTGTGGTGACGCCATTTCCTATGGTGATGTCATTTCCTTTTCTTTTTCTCAGGGGGTGGTAAATGGGATCCAAATCAATATGTTTGTTGAGAGAGTTCCAGTTGGAATGTCATACTTCTAGGAATTCTCGTGCATGTCTTTGTTTGGCTTGTCCTAGGATGGATGTGTTGTCCCAGTCAAAGTGATGTCCTTTCTTATCTGTATGTAAGGAAACTAGTGAGAGAGGGTCATGTATCCTCATGGCTAGTTGATGTTCATGAATCCTGGTGGCTAGTTTTCTGCCTGTTTGTCCAATGTAGTCTGAAAGTCTAGACGTCTGGAAATGAACCTCCCAGCTCAGTGAGCAAACTTACATCTAGAACTTCAACCTGTGCTACAAATCTTCTCAAATCTTGCAGAATTGACTTGAAAATAGATGGGAAGGCAAGTGGTGAGAATGACACAGTGAGTATAGATCGATTAAGGAAGTCAGCAAAGTTTGGCAGATGGGATACAATGTGGGAATGTAAGGTTATAACAGATTTGGCAGGAGGAAAGGCAGCTGAATACAATCTAAATGGAGAAAGACTGCAGAAAGGATTTGGGAGTCTTGTATCGAATAAAAACTTTGCATCCAAGTGCTGTGGGTAATAGGGAAGGCAAATGAATGGTTGGCCTTTATTTCAAAGGGAATTGAATATTAAAGTGAAGAGGTTTTACTAAAATTACAAAAGGCACTAGTCAGACCACACCTCTAATATTATGACAATTTCATCCCCATACTGACAATGGAGGCAATCCAGACAAGGGTCACTGAGCTGACTTATGAGGAAAGGTTAAGTAGGTTGAGTCTGTTCTTATTGGAATTTAGGAGAATGAGAGGTGACCATGTTGAAATATACAGGACCCTTAGGTGACTTGACAGGGGAGATGTGGAGAGGTGTCTCCTGTGAGAGAATTCACAACCAGAGTGCACAATGTCAGAATAAAGGGTTGTCCCTTTAAGATATAGATGAGAAAGAATTTCTCAGTGGGTAGTGAATCTGGGATTCTTTATCGTAGAGGGCTCTCAAGGCTGGGTTATTAAGTACAGTAAAGCTGAGATTTTTAATCAGGAAGGGGATTGAGGCTGAGGGGGGGGGAACAACCAGCAAGTGGAGCTGAGGATTCTCAGATCAGCCATGATCTCACTGAATGTTAGTGCAGGCCTGAGGGGCTGAATGGCCCATTTCCACTCCTACATTTTATAAAACCGTTTGAATCCATGGACCTTTGCAAGATGCTTCTTGAACAAGTCCAAAGTATCGAGTATGTGTCAGTTTGTAGATGGCAAATTCTCACAAGCATCGATGTGAAATATCTGTTTTGATGATGTGAAGTAGGTGATTGTATAATCACCAGAAATGTGTGAGTAATATCCTGATCATCTTCAGGTGTTGCCATGTTTTTGACTAACTTGGTGGAAGGTGGAATTTCGGTTTAATATTGAATCTGAAGGGAAGAGTCCCATCAATGCCCCAATCTCAGTCCTGCTCCGGGGCTGTTATAAACTGTGGTCTCACGCTCCTTACATTTTTGTCTGCCTTTTCTGTCAGCTCTCTGTGCTTAACTTTCTGCTGATCCATTGATAGATTTCAGTGTTTTCGGAGCACAGTTACATGATTGAGATAGCCAACTATTTGTAATGAATTTTCATCATTTGTTAAGTTTGATAAGAAACAGCAGTTCCGACATGATGCTTTAGTCAATTAGACAATAAAAAACATCATCCATCCTGAGTGAGAATAGGTAACTGGGACCAGGAGACAATCAGGCACCTGGCACTAAGTGTGGCCATCTCATTCACGTTTTGCAGAGACAACATCCTACTCTCGAGCCAATGTGTTAGGGTTTTCCTGGGACTTCCCTCAATCTCTCCAAGTCCTAGTTCCATTCCACAGTGGTGGCTGTGTGGAATGCTCTGCCTCAGAGGGCAGTGGAGACCCAGTCTCTGGATTCATTTAAGAAAGAGTTGGATAGAGCTCTCAAAGATAGTGGAATTAAGGGTTATGGAGATAAGGCAGGAACAGGATACTGATTAGGAATGATCAGCCATGATCACATTGAATGGCGGTGCAGGCTCGAAGGGCTGAATGGCCTACTCCTGCACCTATTGTCTATTGTTTTGACCAGCACTGCCCTCTGATCCTGAACACTCCTCCCTCTGTCTGGGGGCTGGTTGTTTTAGTCCAAATCTTCCAATGAACCCCTGGGACAACAATTCACGATGTCAGCATAACCATTGGCCATGCGTCGACTTTCCTCTGATCTTATTTTCCATTCTCTTTCTGAGTCCAACATTACATTAATAATAGGCTACGTACGGCGCTTTAGGGCACTGTGGCTTTGGTGAGTTTTTTTGTTACCTTCCTGTTGTCCTTGTTTATTATAAATTGTTTAATTTTGAGGGAAGGTGCTAATTGTTGTAGCGACAGTTAGATGACAGTTACACAGGATATACCAGAAAGACACAGCTTTAAAGTGACTCCAATTTCTAACACTACCACAATTATTGACAAGTAGAGCTCTTGAACCTTAGGTGTATGCAAAGTTAAAAAACACCAGGCTATAGTCCAACAGGTTTATTTGGAAGTGCTAGCTTTCGGAGCACAGCTCCTTCATCAGATAGCTAGTGGGGCAGGATCATAGGATACAGAATTATAGTCTTACACACGATCACACACAGACCCTCTCATACACATGAGCTCTCAGACACACATGCACTCCTACACTCACTCATGTGCACACCCACTCGCAGGCATATACTCTGTCACACTTGTGTGTATATACACACACACTTTCACTCTCACTCTTTCTCTCCCTCATGCACACACACACACACAGACACACACACACACACACACTCACACACACACACACACACAGACACAAACACACACAGACACACACACACAGACACAAACACACACACACACTCACACACACACACACACACAGACACAAACACACACAGACACACACACACACACACAGACACACACACACACACACACAGACACACACACACACTCACACACACACACACACAGACACACACACACACAGACACAAACACACACACACACACACACACACACACACACACACACAGCTTTATAAGTCTTGCATTTGCAGATTTGTATTTGCAGATACGTTCCATTTTGTTCAAAAAGCAGACAATCTGCTGGCAGTCAATCCATGTGACATTTTATAAATTGCTCACTTGGAAATAGAACCAGTCTGACTCAAGGTTGGGACACAGACAGACTGTAACCTCGCATCTTTATAAAAACTTAAGTATTTCCAGAATGTGACTTGAACAAGGTTCTGGGATTTACACATTAATACAAGCCCCATTCTGAGTGATTAAAGATTTAATAACACACTGCATCAGTTGTATGACACTTTGATCTTTTACTATAAATTCTGTGTCTTATGATCCTGCCCCACTACCTAACAAAGGAGCAGCGCTTCGAAAGCTTGTATTTCCAAATAAACCTGTTGGACTATAATCTGGTGTTGTGTGGTTTTTAACTTTGCCCACCCCAGTCCAACACCAGCACTTTAGGGGTGGGAGCTTTTTTTTTATCAAATTCAACTCTTTTCTAAACATGGATTATCATTTTACGCCTTGAACAGATTTATCCACTTTACTGAGGACAACCTTCCCAACCCACTGAAGTCAGCTGTCGGTAATCCAGAATCTTTGCTGATTTAACATTGCTCTTTCTTAAACATTAGATTGAACCCAATCACAGGCTGATCAATATTGGATAAATACTCAAACATCTTTAAGCTGAGAACTCACTCTCGTCATTTATAAACCTAATGCAGGATGGCACAGAAATAAAAATTGAAATTGCTGGAGGCACTCTTTAGGTTTTACAGTATCTGTGGAGAGAAAGCAGAGCTAATTGTCTGATGTTTTTGTTAAACCTGCTGAGCTTCTCCAGCACTTCCTGTTTTTATTTCAGATTTCTAGTTCTCACTGTGTTTTACTTTTATTAATCCCTTCTTAATTCTGGGAAATATTGTTACAGAAACCATCCCAGACTCATTCCAAACATTCACTATTTTCTGACATGCTAGAATGTTTAGCTCAAATGACAATGTCATATAATATGAATATCTAATCATCTAAATATCTAGTTGTCACATGTACCCAGATACAGTGAAAAGTTTTGTTTTGTGTGCAGTGCAGGCAGATCATAGCACAAAGATTATTGGGCACAGTGAGATGTACAAAGTTACAGCTACAAGATTTGAAATTTGAGAGATCAGTTCAGGAGTGTAATAACAGCGGGGAAGAGGCTGTTCTTGAACCTGCTGTACGTATGTTTAAGCTTCTGTATCTTCTGCCTGATGGAAGAGGTTGGAAGAGATTATAACCGGGGTGGGAAGGGTCTTTGTAGATGGAGTTAATGGATGGAAGGTTGGCTTTTGTGATGGTCTGTGCTGTGTTGACCACCTTCTGTAGTTTGTTACGGTCCTGAGCAGGGTAGTTGCTGTAGCAGGCCGAGATGCACCCAGATAGAATGCTTTGTATGGTGCATCAGTAAAAGTTGATGAGGGTCCTTATGGACTTGCTGAATTTCGTTAGCCTCCAGAGGAAGTAAAGGCATCATTTTGCCTTTTTAACCATCACATCAACGTAGGACAGATTGTTGGTGATCATCACTCCTGAGAACTTGATGCTGTTGACATCTCCACCTCCATCCCATTGACGTAGACAGAGACGGCCCTCCTCCTTGCTTCCTGAAGTCGACAATCAGCTCTTTAGTTTTGCTGGTGTTGACGGAGAGACTGTTATCATTGCATCACGTTACCAAGTACTCTATCTCCTGTATTCCATTCCATGTATTGAAACTTATTGGAGGTCCTGAGAATGGAATCTAAGTGAAAGTTTCACTGATTCCTCAGAGTGAATTGGAAAGGTAGCCCTGATTGATACCGTCAGAAAATCAATCAAGAAACATATATCTGTGAAGCAATGCATTGTGGAAACTGTTTAGAAATCTGGCCAGTTTGTTACTTTCCTTTTCATTTTAATTATCCCTTCACTATTTCTGTTTTTCTGTCTGTCTTTGTGAGAAAGTACAGGTTGGAATTAAGGAGAGTTGGGTTTTATCTTAGCTATCATTTAGATTACCCTGTTTTTGGTACTGTGAGTCGATTGTTAATCCAGGTAATATTCTGAGGACTTGAGCTGGTGACATCGATCATGTCCATCTCTGATACCGAGGACTTGTCAATGCTGGACAGAGACGGTGACCCCATGGGTTCCAGCAGCATTTCCCGAGGGTTCCGAGGGGCGGGACAGGGCACGTTCTGATCCTATACTGTTTGTGAGTTTATACTTTCATACGGTCCATGTCCTTGTAGAGGACCGTCTCACCAACCCAAACATTACACATCACTGGTCCTGACCTCACATCGACCACGCCTCTTACCCACACAGGGCCATTTCCCAGGTTCTTACACCGAACTTCATCCCTTGTATCAAACTGTTTCTCTCGCTCAGTGGCATCTTCTGGCTGGCACTGGTGTCCATTTTTTTAATATTGGATTTTCTCCAAACATGACAGCAGAACAAGGTGCAATCACAAGCAATGAACAGCTGTAAACAAAACCCCGACCACCCTCCCCTCAGCATATCCCTCCCCCGAAATAGAAAAAAAAACAAACAACCCTAAAAATTATAGACATGTACAACAAAGCTATAATAAATTAGACCAGCAGTAAGATAACTACATTAGCAAAAGAAAAAAGAAAAAATCACCACAACAGAAGATACCTCGGCCTGGAAACAGTTAAAAAGACAATAGCCTTAGCATGTGAAAGAAAAGGGTTTCAGATTTTCATAAATTTGTTAGAGGAGCCAGATAAGAATATTCGAATCTTTTCTAATTTATGGAAGTATAACACATCTCTAACCCAGTGTGTATGAGGAGGTGGAGTTAGGGATTTCCATTTTAACAATAACAATCTTCTGGCCAATGGGATAGTGAATGCTCCCCTGTCTTTTGTGGAGGAAGAAGGAGGGTAACACCCCAAATAAAACAGTAATAGCATTAGGAGTAAGATTTTCATCTGATACCTTAGACTAGATGTCAAAGATATCAGTCCATTATCTACTTAAAGAAGGACAACGCCAGAACATGTGCATGGAATTTGCTGGCACTGATTGGAGACACCTCCTCAAATATTTTCACAAGTCGAGCTTTGGTACAGTGGGCGTGGTGTAGAATCTTGCATTGAATAAAACAATGTTTCGCACAGATAGACAACCTGTGCACCCTTTGTAAAATCTCATCCTACACATCACCCGGAATGACCTCTTCCAGATCTTTAATAGAATCAGGAGCATCTGAGCGCACTTTATAAATGTTTGAATGAATGGCTGAAACAGCCGCCCTTACTGAAGAAAGTGGTTCTAGAAAGGTGGTAAAATCCGACTCATTAGGAAGGACGGGGGAAACCTGAAATGAACCACGGCCAGAACTGTCAACTTGGAGATATCTAACAAAGTAGCTTTCGGGAAGTGAAAACTTATCAACTAATTGTTGAAAAGATGCAAAAACACCATCAACATATAAATCTTTCACAGATTTTATTCCTAACTTGGCCCAACCAGAAAAAGCATTGCCCACTAAAGATGGGGGAGAAATATGATTTGCCGCTAACAGCACCTGAGTAGAAAATGACTGAAAGCCAAAGTGGCACCTAAACTGAAACCAAATTTTAAGACAGAAATAAACAATTACATTGTTTATATAAATAGAGGTTGAGGAAAGGAGAGATGAGTGTAGTAAAGCCTTCAATGTTACCGAATGGGTGGAATTTGCATCACTAGTCATCCAATTTGGGCAAGAGCATCAAGATTTTCATATTGGAGCCAATAGTTCACATTTCTAATGTCTGCTGCCCAGCTATAAACAGGATGTTCAGCAGCACCATTCCACCTAGTACCTTCTACCTCCGTAACAACTGTTTTCGTAACCTAGGAGATGTTTTATTTCTAATAAATTCAAAAAGTAAACTAATTTACAGAAAAAGGAAAGAGGGAAAAAAAATTGGTATGCATTGAAATAAGTAAGAAAATCATGGAAAAAGTATTCATAATGGAATTAATTCTAGCAGCAACAGACAAATTAAGGAGAGACCAGTGTTCAGAATCTCGTTTAAATTGTACCAGTAATAATTCAAAGTTTTCCCTGTACCAATTGCCGAAGTGCATTTGTAACGAGTTCACCAAGAAAAACAAAACTAGAGTTGGTGATTTTAAATGGTAAATTATCCAGTGGGTATTCCCTGGCAGCCTTATTGATAGCAAATATCTCACTTTTGCTAAGATTCAATTTATACCCAGGAATCTTACTGAAAGATTCTAAAACTGAAAGTGCAATGGGAATGGAGAGAGAGAAGTTTGAGACAAGTAGCAAAAGGTCACCTGCATAAAGGGCAATCTTCAATTCCACACCATCTCTAATAAATGATTTGATTACTTACAGTGTGGAAACAGGCCCTTTGGGCCAACAAGTCCACACCGACCCATCCAGACCCATTTACTCCTTCACCTAACACTACAGGCAATTTAGCATGGCCAATTCACCTAACCTGCACATTTTTGGCCATGCTAAATTGGAAACCCACACAGACACGGGGCAAATGTGCAAACTCCACACAGATAGTTGCCTGTGGTAGGAATTGAACCCAGGTCTCACGGCGCTGTGAGACAGCAGTGCTAACCACTGTGCCATTGTGCTGCCCAAAATGCCAGAGAAATCAGGATGAGTCTGTAGAGCAATAGACAGAGGTTCAGTTACAACAGCAAACAGCAGTGGATTGAAAGGACAGCCTTTTCTAGTGGAACAATAAAGGTGCAAATAATCAGAATTCATGTTATTGGTCCTAACAGAGGTCTGCAGTGATGCATAGAGTAATTTAATCCAGGAAATAAATATTTCCCCAAAGTAAAAAAAACTATAATTCCATTCAACTCTGTCAAAGGGATTTTCAGCATCGAAAGGTATCAGTGCCTCAGGGATGGGGGAGAATTATAAACAATGTTAGATACCTGCCTAAATTTTAAAAAGATTCCTGAAGAAGGACTTATGCCCGAAACGTCGAATCTCCTGTTCCTTGGATGCTGCCTGACCTGCTGCACTTTTCCAGCAACACATTTTTAGCTAAGATTTTAAAAAGAGTGCCTATTGCAAATAAATGCCGTTTGATCCAAGGATATGAAGATGGAAGGATGGTTTCCAAATGTCGAGCCAATAGCTTCGACAATAATTTAAAGTCAACATTTAACAGACTTATCGGACAGCGTGAACCACACAGTAAGGGAACTTTGCCTTTTAAAATCAAAAAAATTGATGCCTGAGTTAAAGTTTGAGGAAATGAGCCAGAATTAAACGCTTCAACAAACACATCGACCAAAACCAGAGCCAGCTTTTTCCAAAATGTTTTATAAAACTCGGCCGGAAAACTATTGGGTCCAGGAGTTTTATCACTTTGTAGTGATCTATCTGCACCTCAAGTTCTATTGCTGTGATTGGCTGTTCCAATTCCTTTGCCACATTTTGATCAATAGGAGGATCATTAATCTTATCAAAAATGGTCTCAAAATCTGCTGTAGCAGAGGAACATTCCGATGAATAAAGTGAAATGTAAAATTCCTTAAACGTCTTGTTGATTTCTGGTTTAGGGTGTAGGTTTGCTCACTGAGCTGTAGGTTTGATATCCAGACGTTTCATTACCCGGCTAGGTAACATCATCAGTGGCGACCTCCAAGCGAAGCGAAGATGTTGTCTCCTGCTTTCTATTTATATCTTTCTCCTGGATGGGGTTCCTGGGGTTTGTGGTGATGTCATTTCCTGTTTGTTTTCTGAGGGGGGTTGATAGATGGTATCTAGATCTATGTGTTTGTTTATGGCGTTGTGGTTGGAGTGCCAGGCCTCTAGGAATTCTCTGGCATGTCTTTGCTTAGCCTGTCCCAGGATCAATGTGTTGTCCCAGTTGAAATGGTGTTTTTTTTCATCCATGTGTAGCTCTCCCTCGTAGGCTAAGCAAAGACATGCCAGAGAATTCCTAGAGGCCTGGCACTCCAACCACAACGCCATAAACAAACAAATTGATCTAGATACCATCTATCAACTCCTGAGAAAAATGAACAGGAAATGACATCACCATAAACCTCAAGAACCCCATCCAGGACAAACATGTAAATAGAAAGCAGGAGACAACAGCTTCACTTCACTTGGAGGTCACCACTGATGTTGTTACAATAGACAATAGACAATAGGTGCAGGAGCTGGCCATTCTGCCCTTCAAGCCTGCACCACCATTCAATATGATCATGGCTGATCATCCTTAATCAGTATCCTGTTCCTGCCTTATCTCCATAACCCTTGATTCCACTATCCTTGAGAGCTCTATCCAACTCTTTCTTAAATGAATCCAGAGACTGGGCCTCCACTGTCCTCTGGGGCAGAGCATTCCACACAGCCACCACTCTCTGGGTGAAGAAGTTTCTCCTCATCTCTGTCCTAAATGGCCTACCCTGTATTTTTAAGCTGTGTCCTCTGGTTCGGGACTCACCCATCAGCAGAAACATGATTCCTGCCTCCAGAGTGTCCAATCCTTTAATAATCTTATATGTCTCAATCAGATCCCCTCTCAGTTTTCTAAATTCAAGGGTATACAAGCCCAGTTGCTCCAGTCTTCCAGTGTAAGGTAGTCCCTCCATTCCAGGAATTGACCGCGTGAACCTACGCTGCACTCCCTCAATAGCCAGAATGTCTTTCCTCAACTTGGAGACCAGAACTGCACATAGTACTCCAGGTGTGGTCTCACCAGGGCCCTGTACAGCTGCAGAAGAACCTCTTTGCTTCTATACTCAATCCCTCTTGTTATGAAGGCCAGCATGCTATTAGCCTTCTTCACTACCTGCTGTACCTGCATACTTACCTTCATTGACTGGTATACAAGAACACCCAGATCTCTCTGTACTGCCCCTTACCTAAATTGATTCCATTGAGGTAGTAATCTGCCTTCCTGTTCTTGCCACCAAAGTGGATAACCATACATTTATCCACATTAAACTGCATCTGCCATGCATCTGACCACTCACCTAACTTGTCCATGTCACCCTGTAATCTCCTAACATCCTCATCACATTTCACCCTGCCACCCAGCGTAGCATCATCAGCAAATTTGCCAATGTTATTGCTGATACCATCTTCTATATCATTAACATATATTGTAAAAAGCTGTGGTCCCAGCACTGATCCCTGCAGTACCCCACAGGTCACTGCCTGCCATTCCGAAATGGAGCCGTTTATCACTACTCTTTGTTTCCCGTCAGCCAACCAGCTTTCAATCCATGTCAGTACTTTGCCCCCAATACCATGCGCCCTAATTTTGCTCACTAACCTCCTGTGTGGGACTTTATCAAAGGCTTTCTGAAAGTCCAGGTACACTACATCCACTGGATCTCCCTCGTCCATCTTCAGAGTTACATCCTCAAAAAAGTCCAGAAGATTAGTCAAGCATGATTTCCCCTTCATAAATCCATACTGGCTCTGACCAATCCTGTTACTATTATCCAGATGTGTCGTAATTTCATCCTTTATAATAGACTCCAGCAGTTTTCCCACCACTGAGGTCAGACTAACTGGTCTATAATTTCCTGTTTTCTCTCTCCCACCTTTCTTAAAAAGTGGTACAACATTAGCCACCCTCCAATCCTCTGGAACTGATCCCAAATCTATCGAACTCTAGAAAATAATCACCAACGCATCCACGATTTCTCGAGCCACCTCCTTCAGTACCCTGGGATGTAGACCATCAGGCCCCGGGGACTTATCAACCTTCAGACCTAACAGTCTCTCCAACACCAATTCCTGGCAAATATAAATTCCCTTCAGTTCAGGTCCTTCAGCCACAGTTACCTCTGGGAGATTGCTTGTGTCTTCCCCAGTGAACACAGATCTGAAGTACCAATTCAACTCTTCTGCCATTTCTTTGTTCCCCGTAATATATTCCCCTGTTTCTGTCTTCAAGGGCCCAATTTTAGTCTTAACCATTTTTTTGCCTTTCACATACCTAAAGAAACTTTTACTATCCTCCTTTATATTATTGGCCAGTTTGTCTTCGTACCTCATTTTTTCTCTGCGTTAGCCTAGCCAGGTAATGAAACATCTGGATATCAAACCTACAGCTCAACGAGCAAACCTACACCCTAAACCTCAACCTGGGCTACAAACCTTCACAAATCTAATGGGTCTGATGTGACATCTGAATTAGCGTTAATTGGTGGGATTAATTGTGATGAGGACATTTCCACCTCCTTGTTCTTAAACTTAGACCTAGAGTGAAGTAAAAGTTCAGTGCTGGATTGTGATATTACAACATCATACTCAGCCTGTTGGGATATGTGCTCTTTATATACTTCTGAAGACTTAGAGATTGCATAAAGAGAGCCTAATTGAGACAGACATTGAGCTAACCATGCCAATTTCTCTTTCCTAAGTCTATTCCTATGTGCTACATAAGAAATGGTTTCACTCCTGATGAATGCTTCAGGGTTTCCCACAGCAAGGAAGCTGGAATGTCTAGGGTTTTGTTAAATGTTTTGAAAAATCTATCCACTGAGAGACAAAATAAAACCTTCCTCTAAGAGTACGCATGTATTGAGATGCCAAGATGAGTGTGTATTAAGATATTTGCAAAAGCGAACATTCACAGAGACAGATGCATGGTCTGATAAAATAATTGAATCATATTTGCAACCAGAAGTGGAGGTGAGCAATCTGTCATCCACCAGAAAGAAATCAATACATGTGAAAGTGGACGTGTGAAAAAAGAAAATTCCTTTTTAGAGGGATTAAAGAACTGACAGAGATCAATGACATGAAACACCTCCGTAAAAGTCTGAATTATTTTAGCAGATTTGGCCTGGGCATTTGGAACAGAGGAAGAACGGTCTAAGTGAGTAAACAACCAACAGTTAAAATCTCCTCCCAAGATTAACTGCTGTGACGATAAATCCGGTTACATTGAAAGGAACCATCTGAAAAAACCCTTACCGTCCCAGTTAGGAGCATAAAGATTAGCCAAGATTACATCAATGTCAAAAATCGGTCAACTTAGCGAGCGGCAAGGTGACACAGTGGTTAGCACTGCTGCCTCACAGCGCCAGAGACATGGGTTCAATCCCCACCTCAGGTGACTGTCTGTGTGGAGGGTGCACATTCTCCCCATGTCTGCGTGGGTTTCCTCCCACAGTCCAAAAGTGTGCAGGTTAGGTGAATTGGCCATGCTAAATTGCCTGTAGCATTAGGTGCAGGGGTAAATGTAAGGGAATGGGTCTGGGTGGGTGTGCTTTGGCAGGTCAGTGTGGACTTGTTGGGCCAAAGGGCCTGTTTCCACACTGTAAGTAATCTAATCTGATAACAATAAAGCTGACAGAGAAGGTGAGGTGAAGCGAGGGCTGCCAGGAAGGTAAGTGTTCCCGCTTAAAAAGGGACTCATGGAATCACAGAGATGTATAGCCTGGAAACACATCCTTTGGTCCAACCCATCCACGCCGACCAGCTATCCCAACCCAATCTAGTCCCACCTGCCAGCACCCGGCCCATATCCCTCCAAACCCTTCCTATTCATATACCCATCCAAATGCCTCTTAAATGTTGCAATTGTACCAACCTCCACCACATCCTCTGGCAGTTCATTCCATACATGTACCACCCCCTGAGTGAAAAAGTTGCTCCTTAGGTCTCGTTTATATCTTTCCCCTCTCACCCTAAACCTATGCCCTCTAGTTCTGGACTCCCCGACCCCAGGGAAAAGACTTTGTCTATTTATCCTATCCATGCCCCTCATAATTTTATAAACCTCTATAAGATCACCCCTCAGCCTCCGACACTCCAAGGAAAACAGCCCCAGCCTGTTCAGCCTCTCCCTGTAGCTCAATCCCTCCAACCCTGGCAACATCCTTGTAAATCTTTTCTGAACCCTTTCAAGTTTCACAACATCTTTCCGATAGGAAGGAGACCAGAATTGCACGCAATATTCCAACAGTGGCCGAACCAATGTCCTGTACAGCCACAACATGACCTCCCAACTCCTGTACTCAATATTCTGACCAATAAAGGAAAGCATACCAAACACCTTCTTCACTATCCTATCTACCTGCGACTCCACTTTCAAGGAGTTATGAACGTGCGCTCAAGGTCTCTTTGTTCAGCAACATTCCCTAGGACCTTACCATTAAGTGTATAAGTCCTGCTAAGATTTGCTTTCCCAAAATGCAGCACCTCGCATTTATCTGAATTAAACTCCATCTGCCACTTCTCAGCCCATTGGCCCACCTGGTCCAGATCCTGTTGTAATCTGAGGTAACCCTCTTCGCTGTCCACTACACCTCCAATTTTGGTGTCATCTGCAAACTTACTAACTCTACCTCTTATGCTCGCATCCAAATCATTTATGCAAATGACAAAAAGTAGAGGACCCAGCACCGATCCTTGTGGCACTCCACTGGTCACAGGCCTCCAGTCTGAAAAATAACCCTCCACCACCACCCTCTGCCTTCTACCTTGGAGCCAGTTCTGTATCCAAATGGCTAGTTCTCCCTGTATTCCGTGAGATCTAACCTTGCTAATCAGTCTCCCATGGGGAACCTTGTCGAACGCCTTACTGAAGTCCATATAGATCACATCTACTGCTCTGCCCTCATCAACGCTATTTGTTACTTCTTCAAAAAAACTCAATCAAATTTGTGCGACATGATTTCCCACACACACAGCCATGTTGACTATCCCTCATCAGGAGTCAGGCCTCCATTTTGACGGAGCTGCAAGGAGAGAAGGAGGAGTGAAGCGAGGGCTGCCGCAAAGGTAAGGCAGTGGCTAAACCCAAGATATTACACGTGTAGTATCTCCCTCCCGCCCCCCCCTTCTAACCAGAAGAGAAAAGACTCAATAAGATAAGGCTTTTATTTTTTCCTTTATCTTTCTTTTTCATATATTTAAGTGCATTGTTTGGTTTTAGTTATGATTTGGAGATGCTGGTGTTGGACTGGGGTGTACAAAGTTAAAAATCACACAACACCAGGTTATAGTCCAACAGGTTTAATTGGAAGCACACTAGCTTTCGGAGCGCCGCTCCTTCATCAGGTGATAGTGGAGGGCTCGATCGTAACACAGAATTTATAGCAAAAATTTACAGTGTGATGTAACTGAAATTATACATTGAAAAATTGATTGTCTGTTAAGCCTTTCATCTGTTAGAATACAGTGATAGTTTCAATTCTTTCATGTGTAAATCACAAAAGCTTTTTTTAAAAAGTTGCATTCTCGAGTTAGCTGCTAACAATGGTGATAGCTAGACAATATGTTGAAGGTGTTAGCCCCCTGTGTTCTCTGTCTATGACCTGATGTTTAGATTGATTCCAATCTAATAAATGAGATAAGTGTTTTACATAAATTCATGCAGTTTTTGAGCTCAGAATTCTACATGAATGTATACAGCTTTTGAGCAAAGTACAATGTAACTTTGCAAGTACAAATTCACCCCACAAAATACATGTGTGCATGTGGGTCTTTGTCTGTGTGTGTCTGTCTGGGTTGGGGGTTGAGAGTGTGAGAAAGTGTATGTGTGTGTGTAGTGGGTGCAGAGTGTCTTAAGTCTGTGAGGGGGTGCACATGTGAGTGTGTGTGTGTGTGTGTGTGTGTGTGTAGTGCAATGGTGGTCACCTTTAATGTGCCATGAACCCAAAGTCCCGGTTGAGGCCCTCCCTATGGGTACCGAACTTAGCTATCAGCCTCTGCTCGGCCACTTTCCTCTGCTGCCTGTCCTGAAGTCCACCTTGGTTTTAGTTAGTTCATGTAAAGCTAAGCTTCCAATGGCAGGGGACCTCAGACCCATGCCCTGTGCCTCTTGCTTGATGTGGGAGCTCAGGGACATGGCTGACATTCCTGACTCAAGGAGAAAGTGAGGTCTGCAGATGCTGGAGATCAGAGCTAAAAATGTGTTGCTGGAAAAGTGCAGCAGGTCAGGCAGCATCCAAGGAACAGGAAATTCGACGTTTTGGGCATGAGCCCTTCTTCGGGAAGCCGTTCTTCCTGAAGAAGGGCTCATGCCCAAAACATTGATTCTCTGCTCTTTGGATGCTGCCTGACCTGCTGCGCTTTTCCAGTGACACATTTTCATTCCTGACTCTTACACTTGCAGGAAGTGTGTCCAGCTGAAGCTGTTGTTTGACCACATGACGGCTCTGGAGCTGTGGATGGACTCACTGTGGAGCATCCGCAATGCTGAGGAGGTCGTGGATAGCCCGGTTAGTGAACTGGTCACAGCGCAGGTTAGAGTTGCTGAGGGAGACAGCGAATGGGTGACCAAAAGACAGAAAAAGAGTAGAAAGGCAGTGCAGGTTCCTCTGCAGTCATCTCCCTCCAAAACAGGTATACCATTTTGGATACTGTTGGGGGAGATGGTTCACCAGGAGAGGGCAGCAGTTGTCAAGATCATGGCACCGTGGTGGGCACTGCTGTTCAGAAGGCAGGAAAAAGACTTGTAGCGCCATACTCAGAGGGGACTCTATTGTGAGGGGAGTAGATAGGAGGTTCTGTGACCGAAAACGGGACTCCTGGATGGTATGTTGCCTCCCAGGTGCTCGGGTCAGGGATGTCACCGATCGGCTACAGAGCATTCTAAAAGGGGAGGGTGAACAGTCAGTTGTCTTGGTGCATATAGGCACCAATGATATAATCAGAAAACGAGATGAGGACCTGAAAGAAGAATTCAGGGAGCTGGGGGAGAAGTTAAAGAGAAGGACTTTAAAGGTAGTGATCTCGGGATTACTACCAGTGCCACGTACTAGCCAGCGTAGAAATGAAAGAATAGGCCGGATGAACATGTGGCTTGAGGGATGGTGTAGGAGGGAGGGGTTCAGATTTATTGGACATTGGGGAAGGTGGGACTATTACAAAATGGACGGTCTACATCTGAACCAGACTGGAACCAATGTTCTTGGGGGAGTTTTTGCCACTGCTGTTGGGGAGGTTTTAAACTAATGTGGCAGGGGCCTGGGAACCAGAAGAGAAAACAAGTAGGCAGTGAGGTGGAGACTGGAGACTGTAAGAATCATGAAGATAACATTAATAAAGGGAAGAGTAGGCAGGGAGCAGGTGAACACAAAAAAACTGGTGGCCTGAAATGCATCTACTTTCATACAAGGAATATAGTGGGTAAGGCAAATGACCTGATCCACCAAAGGATAATGAGGGAAGGCTGTGTGTCGAACCTGAGAGAATGGGTGAGATTCTGAATGATTCCTTTGCATCAGTGTTCACTGAGGAGAGGAACGTGATGGATCTTGAGATTAGATGTAGAAGTTTGATTCGTCTGGATCACGTTGACATAAGTAGGGAAGATGTGTTGGGACTGTCAGAGAATACAGGAGGATATGGATAGACTGGAGAGTTGGGCGGAAAAGTAGCAGATGGATTTCAATCCAGACAAATGTGAGGTGATACATTTAGGTAAGTCTAATTCTAGAGCGAATTATACAATGAACGGAAGAGCCTTGGGAAAAGTTGATGGGCAGAGAGATCTGGGAGTGTAGGTCCATTGTACCCTGAAGGTTGCTGCACAGGTGGATAGATTGGTCAAGGAGGCAATCCCCAGGACCAGATGGGATCTATCCCAGGTTGCTGAGGGAGGAGAGAGAGGAAACAGCTGGGCCCTGACAGATATTTTTGTGGCATCCTTAAAATGGGTGAGGTGCCGGAGGACTGGAGGGTTGCTCATGTTGTCCCCCTGTACAAGGGTAGTCGGGATATTCCGGGTAACTACAGACCAATGAGCCTGACGTCAGTGGTGGGGAAGTTGCTGGAGAAGGTACTGAGGGATAAGATCTATTTATATTTAGAAAAGAATGGGCTTATCAGTGATAGGCAACATGGTTTTGTGCGGGGGAGATCGTGCCTTACCAACGTATAAAGTTCTTCGAGGAAGTGACCAAGTTGATAGATGAAGGAAGGGCTGTTGATGTCACATACATGGACTTTAGTAAGGCGTTTGATAAGGTTCCCCATGGTAAACTAATAGAGAAAGTGAAGTCACATGGTGTGCAGGGTGTTCTAGCTAGGTGGATAATGAACTGGTTGAGCAACAGGAGACAGAGAGTAGTAGTTGAAGGGAGTTTCTCGAAATGGAGAAAGGTGACCAGTGGTGTCCCACAGGGGTCAGTGCTGGGGCCACTGTTGTTTGTAATATACATAAATAATCTGGAAGAGGGCACAGTTGGTATGATCAGCAAGTTTGCAGATGACACGAAGATTGGTGGAGTAGCAGAAAGCTTATGGGACTGTCAGAGAATGCAAGAGGTTATAGATAGACTGGAGAGTTGGGCAGAAAAGTAGCAGATGGATTTCAATCCAGACAAATGTGAGGTGATGCATTTAGGCAAGGCTAATTCTAGAGCGAATTATACAATGAATGGAAGAGCCTTGGGAAAAGTTGATGGGCAGAGAGATCTGGGAGTGCAGGTCCATTGTACCCTGAAGGTTGCTGCACAGGTGGATAGAGTGGTCAAGGAGGCATATAGTATACTTGCCTTCATTGGACGGGGTATTGAGTATAAGAGCTGGCATGTCATGTTAACATTGTACAAGACATTGGTTCGGCCGCATTTAGAATACTGTGTACAGTTCCGGTCGCCACATTACCAAAAGGATTTGGATGTTTTGGAGAGGGTGCAGAGAAGGTTTACGAGGATGTTGCCTGGAATGGAAGGTGCTCGCTATGAGGAGAGGTTGAGTAGGTTGGGTTTATTTTCATTAGAAAAAAGAGATGGAGGGGGGACCTGATTGAGGTTTATAAAATCATGAAGGGTATAGACAGAGTGGATAGAGACAAGCTTTTTCCCAGGGTGAAGGATTCAATAACGAGAGGTCACGCTTTCAAGGTGAGAGGTGGAAAGTTTAAGGGGGATGAACACAGCAAGTACTTCACACACAGAGGGTGGTGGGTGTCTGGAATGTGTGGTAGATTCATTTAAGAATCATTCTGGACTGATGCATGTGTAGGTGGGGAGCAGAGGGATGCAGAAGCTCAGGAATTGGCCGACAGGTTTAGACAGTGGATTTGGATCGGCTCAGGCTTGGAGGGCCGAAGGGCCTGTTCCTGGGCTATAAATTTTCTTTGTTCTCTTTGTTCTAACTCCTCCAGATCTGTTTGAAAGGATACTTGTCCAATCCAACCTCGTTTCAACTTCAGACTGTCTATGCTTTATAAGTGAGTTTCTTGTTTATAAATTGTATGGGCATTAAGATGGTTTAAATAATGTCAAACCTGACTGCGTTTAATTTGCAATCAGGACTTTGCAATCAGGCCGGCAAATTTAATGTCCCCACATACCAAAGGTGATGAAGCATTAAACTCTGTAATATGTAATAATCGCTCGTAAAATCTCAAATGTGCAATAATCAATAAACAAACGTAAACTTTGTAAAAGTGAGGAACGTGCCACCCACCCCCCACCCCCCCATCCCCATCAGAACAAAACAAACCCCACCCCACCCCCTCATAGCAGTATCCTCCCAAATGGAAAACCTGCTGCCCACCAACCTCTCCCCCTCCCAGCAGAAGCCCCCTCTAGATGGGTGTGTATGAACTATATTTAGTTGAACAATTGAACTCTATATTCTTTGGTACCAATAGAGCAACCTTTCAACAAAATAAAGTCTTGAGTAAGAAAATGTGCTTCTTGATGAATGAAGTCAAATATAAGAAGAATACCAAATCCGAGTCAGTAAACACAGCATACCATCCATCTTCATCTCCATCTCCATCTCCACAGAGGGAAATATGGCCTTTGTCCGTGGCAGCACGAAGCTCATAGCTAGTCGCCTAGTTAGGCCCAACCATCAACCTGACACTGCAGCCACAATCTTTTTAAGGCTTTTATTCACAAAGTCCATAGCCCGTCCCGGGTCATCAAACCTCAGAGTTAGGCTGCTCGGCAAGATGATATCACTGGATAATGAAGGCCAAATGTACGATGAGGACATGAGGGTAGCTCCTCCCTTACCCTGGGAAAAGCCGCCTGCCGCTTAGCCACAATCGGGGTGAAACCCGGAAAACTTTCTACTCTCTTTCCATGATATACAACAGGAGATCCACCTCCAGCACGGTGTAGAGCTTGATTTCTCTCTTGAAACTGGTTCACCCTGACGACCATCGGGCGAGATAACCCTGCCTTCTTTCGGTTTAGCACACAGTGTGCGATCAGGCCTATCCAACATGGCTTCAGTTTCAAGTCTGAGCAAGTCCTTTAAGAGCTATGGGGTGACAATCCTCCTTGGGTAAACCCACAAGTCAAATATTATTCCATCTGGAGCGGGCTTCCAAGTCTTCACATTTCTTAGTCTGAGACTCAACCATAGCAGATAACACAGTAACACTAACTTGGAGGCCAGCTATCTGGTTATTATGCTCATTAGCCGAACATTCCAGGTCCAAAATAGGCCTACATTGTGAAGAAACGTTTCCCTCCAATGGCTTCAAAGCAGTTGTTACCTCCTTTTAAACTGTCTCTGAAGTTAGATTCAAACTTGGGAATGTTTCTGCCTGCATATCGTCGATCACGCTCTATAGTGTGTCTTCGTTAGTATCTGGCTTCTCCAGAGACTTGGGCTCAGGCGAATGACACAGCCAAGTATGACTGGATTTGGATGACTCAATTTTTGTTCAAGAAGTCACCATTTGAAAGGAGACAGGTAAAAATGGGTCATGTTTAGAAACAATAGCCAAACAGAGTGTAGAGGATGTGTAATGACCAAATTTAAGAAACCAGAATTTATAAATTTACGACATTCCCACGGAGCGACCCCAAGCTGCGTCCTGCATCATCCGTGCCTCTGGCCACAAGGTCTTGGTGGAAATCCCATCTCCTGCAGTTAAGCTTGGAGAAGCTTCTCCCTCACCCAGAGATGCCCGCTGACCTACCGGGAGATTTTCTTTTTCCTGCTGTTCTTCCTCGCTCTCTCTGGGTCTTCCCTTCGTCTCTCTCACCCACCCCCGGTTCCGAGGGGCGGATCGAGTGGGCTGGAAGAGGTGGGCTCTAGCCAGGGGCAGTTGGCACTGGCGTTCCTGATGCCGTTTTACCCTCTGCCCTCCAGGTCCCAGAAGATCAGAATTAACCTGGTGCTGTGTCTTCTATCCATTAGCAACTCTGCCTGTGCTATCCCTGTAGCTGCAGGAGGGGTGGTCCTATAATCAAACAGGAACCAGGACAGTTTGGTATCGTGTGAAGCTGGGAGCTGTCTCTTTAAGTTTGCCTTCACAGTTTGGACCATCCTTTGTGCCATACCATTGGATGATGGATGGTGTAGAGATGTCTTTGTGTCGAATTCCATTACACTTCGGGAGATACTCAAATTCCCTGCTAAAAAACGATGGCCCGTTATCTGTGACCAACAATTCAGGGGGTCTGGAAAAAGATGCTTGCACATTTTCCATCATCGTCCCTGTGGTTGATGAATGTATCCTTTACATATCCAATCAGTTTGAGTGGCCATCCACATGTTAACGAACATTGAGCCAATGAAAGGACCTGCACAGGTGATGTGTAACCGAGTCCAGGGTTGACCTGCCCATTCCCACAAATGGGAGGGGTAACTGCTGGTGGTAATTTCTGTCCTTGCTGACACCCTGGGCACTGCCCCACCAATGTGACTATGTCTGCATCCAATCCCGGCTACTAGACATAACCTCTCAGAAACATCTTCACTTTGGAAATCCCTGGATGACCCTGGTGGAGTTCAGCCAGTGTCTGGCAGCGACCTTTACTCAGGACAATCATTCATGCTACCCTTAATAATATGCCCCCTCAACAGTGATCTGGTCTCTCTGGGTGTAAAAATGTTTCAATTCTGGTTGTGACGGTCTTTTGGTTTCCCTCATTACCATCAGCTGTTTCAGTTTGCTCTGCATCCAAAGTTTAAGATTGTCAGCCATGAATGTGCAGAAAATTTAATATCATTGTATACTTGCCCATTGGGGATACCACCGAAGGTGTATCTGCCAGAAGAAGTTAGCCCAATGTATCCCCATTCGCTACTCAGCCTCCTCAACAGTGTTTTAACTTGTAATTATAAACACGAAGTATTAGAGGAGGCTTGGGGTCATAATATTCTCTCCATGGTTAGATTAGATTACTTAGAGTGTGGAAACAGGCCCTTCGGCCCAACAAGTCCACACCGACCCGCCGAAGCACAACCCACCCATACCCCTACATTTACCCTTTACCTAACACTACGGGCAATTTAGCATGGCCAATTCACCTGACCTGCACATCTTTGGACTGTGGGAGGAAACCGGAGCACCCAGAGGAAACCCACGCAGACACGGGGAGAACGTGCAAACTCCACACAGTCAGTTGCCTGAGTCAGGAATTGAACCCGGGTCTCAGGCGCTGTGAGACAGCAGTGCTAACCACTGTGCCACCATGCCGCCCACTAAGCAATTCCTTAGCAATGTCCACACATTCTTGAAAGGTTTTAGTACCTGTTGCCTCAGGGAATGTTAGGCACTTAATAACAGAAAAGGCTGTGGCTCCACAGGCTCTCAGGAAAATTACCCACGACTTTTTGTTTGCCACAATGTCACTTGCCTGTAAAACACAATGCATTCTTTCCACACACTGAGCCAAATCCTTGACAGAGGATCGACTGAGCCAAGATTCCTAAACAAAGGCGTGATGTAAGAAATGCTTACCCCACTCAAAGACAACTGAATTGAATGGGTTTCTCCAGGATTGTGCTTTATTCTCATCGCCACTGAAATAGCTCCGCAGAGGACAATATCCCATCAACAAGTCATCCATTGTTACACATGGAGAATACTTGATTTTAGCACTTCCTCTTCAGAGTCAGGTACCAGAGTGTCAGTATCTCCAAATCTCCTCTTTATCTATTTTCCAGGGTTCCCTGATTGGACCAGAATAACAGCCCCAATAGACCTCATTACAATCACTACAAGGGACTGTAATTACCGTCAACATTTATTTTTGAAAAGCATTGTGTCATTCAGATGTTTTGGGCAGTAAGAATAATTGATGGATAATGCCTCATTTTAAATCCAAATATTTCTTTTGGCTGTTATTAATATTTGATCCAGGAGAGGGTGCTATTGGATTACATAGAGCTAAAACTCAGCCCAATAATAGAGGATGCATCCTACAGCAACAATCCCGAAATACATCCCAGAACAACAATTCCAAAATACATCTCAAAGTATTAACCTCCAATTCCGACCATCTCAGCCAGAGTCACACTCCCTGCAGCCCAGCCCAGCACAACAATGTGGACAATGTGTAAGAATCCCAGAATACACTACAGTGTGGTAAATAATCCCAGAATGTATCCCACTTGATGAAAGGTGCTTTATTTAGATATTTTTTAAAAGTTTTAATTTCAAAATCTTGGTCTTTTCCTAAACCTGAAGATGTTTCCAGTTAAACTGGGTCAATGTTTCCTGGAACCACCCTGACTTTAACCAGTTTGAGTCAGACAGCAGATGACCGAGGGTGTCTGGGAATGACAACAGGACCTTCTGGAGCAGGACGGGGCCGAGTGGGGCAAGGTGGGGTGGGTTGGGGGGTGTGGTGAACAGCCATTGCCATGGTACACAGAGGTTTAAAAAAGGGATGAGGTCCTAAAAGTAGAGTATATGGAGTTAGGAAGGAAGTTGAAAAGTAGGACTTCAAATATAGTGATCTCAGAATAACTACCAATTCCACGTGCTAGAGCAGAAATAGCAGGACATACCAGGTGAACGTGAAGCTGAACAGATGGTGTGACGGAAAGGGTTTTAGATTCCTGGGTCATTAGGATGAATTCTAGGGAGAAAGGGACCACAGCACGGTGGTTCAGTGTTTAGCACTGCTGCCTCACAGCACCAGGGTTCCAGATTCGATTCCGGCCTTGGGCGACTGTCTGTGTGGAGTTTGCACATTCTCCCTGTGTCTGCGTGGGTTTCCTCTGGGTGCTCTGGTTTCCTCCCACAGTCCAAAGATGTGTAGGTCAGGTGAATTGGCCATGCTAAATTGCCCATAGTGTTAGGTGCATTAGTCAGAGGGAAATGGGTCTGGGTAGGTTACCCTTCAGAGGGTCAGTATGCACTTGTTGGGTCGAAGGGCCTGTTTCCACACTGTAGGGAATCTAATCTAATAAACTGGGCAGATTACACTTGTCAATACCCGGACCGATGCCCTGGGGTAGGTGGAGAGGGTTTAAACCAAATTGGCAGGGAATGGGAAGCTATGCAGAGGAAGGGAACTCAAGGACATGAACAAAAACAGAAAGAGAAATGATAAGCAGAGGAATCAAAGACTAGATTCAAATAAGGCCACATTAAAAAATATAGTTGGAATGAGACAAGAAACATTAAAGAAAAGCCTTAGGACTTTGTACCTGAACGTACAGAACATTCAAGTCAAAAATGAGGTCTGCAGATGCTGGAGATCACAGCTGCAAATGTGTTGCTGGTCAAAGCACAGCAGGCCAGGCAGCATCTCAGGAATAGAGAATTCGACGTTTCGAGCATAAGCCCTTCATCAGGAATAAGAGAGAGAGAGCCAAGCAGGCTAAGATAAAAGGTAGGGAGGAGGGACTAGGGGGAGGGGCGATGGAGGTGGGATAGGTGGAAGGAGGTCAAGGTGAAGGTGATAGGCCGGAGTGGGGTGGGGGCGGAGAGGTCAGGAAGAGGATTGCAGGTTAGGAGGGCGGTGCTGAGTTGAGGGAACCGACTGAGACACGGGGGGGGGAGGGGAAATGAGGAAGCTGGAGAAATCTGAATTCATACCTTGTGGTTGGAGGGTTCCCAGGCGGAAGATGAGGCGCTCCTCCTCCAGCCGTCGTGTAGTTGTGTTCTGCCGGTGGAGGAGTCCAAGGACCTGCATGTCCTCGGTGGAGTGGGAGGGGGAGTTAAAGTGTTGAGCCACGGGGTGATTGGGTTGGTTGGTTCGGGCGGCCCAGAGGTGTTCTCTGAAGCGTTCCGCAAGTAAGCGGCCTGTCTCACCAATATAGAGGAGGCCACATCGGGTGCAGCGGATGCAATAGATGATGTGTGTGGAGGTACAGGTGAACTTGTGGCGGATATGGAAGGATCCCTTGGGGCCTTGGAGGGAAGTGAGTGTGGAGGTGTGGGCGCAAGTTTTACATTTCCTGCGGTTGCAGGGGAAGGTGCCGGGGGTGGAGGTTGGGTTGGTGGGGGGTGTGGATCTGACAAGGGAGTCACGAAGGGAGTGGTCCTTGCGGAGCCGGGGTTTCAAAATAAAATAAAAGAATAATTATGCAAATATATGCAAACAGTTCTGATGTAGTTGAGAATATGAAGACATGGCTGCAGGGTGACCAGGGATGGGAACTGAACATCCAGGACCATTCAGTGTTCAGGAAGAAAAGAAAAGGCATTTAGTTGCATTACTGGTCAAAGAACATAGAAACACAATATTGAGGAAAGATATTAGCGCAGACAATGGGAGTGCGTGAAGGCAGAATTGAGAAATATCAAGGAATGTAGACCATCAAATTGTAGGGAATGCTATTAAAAAAGAAATCATAGATGCATATAGTGAAAGAACATTTGTAATTATGGGGATGGTTTTAACCTGCATTTAGATTGAGTGAATCAAATTAATAATAATTTCTGAAGAGTCTGTTTCCATGTTGTATATCTCAATGACTCTATGACTCATAAAACCATGAAGGAGAAATACCTGCAGTGTGTACAAAATGGTTTTCTGGATCAATACGTTGAGGAACCAATTAGAGAAGAGGCCGTCCGAGACAGAGTACTATGCAATGAGAAAAAAATAATTGGTAACGTAGTTGTGACAGAGCCCTTGGGGATGAATGACCACAATATGATAACATTCCACGGGATTGGTTAAGAAGGAGCAAATACAGTGTGAGAGTAATACAACAACTAACTGTAAAAGTTTCCCTCCGTATGTACATTGGTAGAAGCGAACAAAACTCCCTTCTAGTCAGAAAGGAAGGAACTTTATCATGGGGCAACAAAGCAATGACTGAGAGATTGAATTCATACCTCATTTCAGTGTTCACAAAGGAGGACATGAATAACGTACCAGAAATGTTGGGGCACACAGGATTGGGAGAGGGATAAACTGAAGCAAATTTGTCTGAGAGGAATGTGGTTGTGGAGATAGATGAGAGTGAAGGCTGATCAATCACCCGGGCCTGATAATCCACATCCCAGAGTGCCTCAGGGAGTAACCCCAGGAATAGTGAACACACTGGGGGGTGGGGGGGAGTTATTTTTCAAGATTCTTTGGACTCTGGAACAATTCTTACAAATTGGGGGGGAGCTAATGTAACCCCATTATTTACTAAAGGGAGGTATAACAGGAAATTATAGACCAGTGAGCCTGACGTCAGCAATGGAAAAGATGTTAGAGTCCATCATTAAGGAGTTAATGACTGACCACTTAGAAAACAGTATTAGATACAGATACAGTCAGCATGGATTTACAAAAGAGGAGTCAGCCTTAATTCTGAAAAGATTTACAAGGATGTTGCCAGGGTTGGAGGATCTGATCTACAGGGAGAGGCTGAACATGCTGGGGCAGTTTTCCCTGGAGCGTCGGAGGCTGAGGGGTGACCTTATAGAGGTTTACAAAATTATGAGGGGCATGGATAGGATAAATAGGCAAAGTCTTTTTCCTGGGGTAGGGGAGTCCAGAACTAGAGGGCATAGGTTTAGGGTGAGAGGGGAAAGATATACAAGAGACCTAAGGGGCAACTTTTTCACACAGAGGGTGGTACGTGTATGGAATGAGCTGCCAGAGGATGTGGTGGAGCCTGGTACAATTGCAACATTTAAGAGGCATTTGGATGGGTATATGAACAGGAAGGGTTTGGAGGGATATGGGTCGGGTGCTAGCAGGTGGGACTAAATTGGGTTGGGATATCTGGTCGGCATGGATGGGTTGGACAAGAGTCTGTTTCTGTGCTGTACATCTCCATGATTAAATCTACCAGAATTCTTTAAGGATGTAATTGGTAGAGGTGATGAGGGGGAGCCAGTGAATGTCATTTATTTAGACTTTTAGAAGGCTTTTGTCAAAGTGCCACATAAAAGATTGGTGTGTAAAAGCATTGAAATGGTTTAAAATCTGGTTGGCACAGTTAGAGATTTGGCTGGCTGGCAGAATGCAGAGTGTGGAGACAAAAGGGTCTTTTTCAGGATGGCAATTGGTGACTAGTGGAGTTCCACAGGGCAGGATTGGGACCACAGCTAGTCACGTTATATATTAATGATCTGGAAGAAGGAACTGTGGACATTGTTGCTCAGTTTGCAGATGCCGCAGAGATAGGTGGAGGGACAGGTTAAGGAAATGGGGAGAGCTTAGGAGAGTGGGCAAAGAAGTGACAGATGGAATACAATGTGGGACAGTGTGAGGTGATACACTTTGGTATGAAGAATAGAGGCATAGACTCTGTGATAAGAGAGTGAACTAAAATGAAAATAATTATTTTAAAATCAAAAATTGCTGAAGAAATAATGCACTTTTTACAAGTAACAAACCTGACCCTCATTATAAGCACTGTTTACACAGCAGCTGCCTCTACCAGTATTTGAAGTGGAGTTTGCAGATGAACTGGACACAGTGGGGTTGTACAAATGGAGATTCAGCCACAACAAGTAGCTGATTGGTCTGTGGACTGATGACTGACCATCAATGACAAAAGCCATCTGCCTGCCAACAGCTATATCATTGGTTCTCAGGTAACTGAATAGCAGGAGCTGTCTCTGTTCTCTGCAGTAAAACCAACTGTAAGCTTGAAGAAAACCAATTTACCTCATCATCGAGTGTTGTTATAAGTTGTTACTTAAGTGTGAACTAGCCACCCTGTGGCAAATAAAGCCATAAAACGTAGGAACAGAAGTAGGCCATTAACCTCATCCACTCCACCATTCAGTGAGATCAGGGCTGATCTGACAGTCCTCAACTCCACTTTCCTGCCCTTTCCCCATACCCCCTTCCTGATTAACAATCTGTCTCTCTCAGCCTTGAGTAGACTTACTAACCCAGCATCAACAGCCCCCTGCAGGTAAAGAACTCCACAAGTTCATTCATCTCTGAGAGAAGAAATTCCACCTCATTTCTGCCTGAAATATGTGACCCTTTACTCTGAGATGACACCCTCTGTTCCTGCACCCTCCCACAGGAGAAACAACCTTTCCACATCTCCCCTGTCAAGTCCCTGAACAATCTTGTATGTTTCAAAAATGTAGAAAATGAGGACTGCAGAAGCTGGAGACCAGAGTGGAGAGTGTGTTGCTGGAAAAGCACAGCAGGTCAGGCAGCATTCGAGGAGCAGGAGAATCGATGTTTTGGGCATAACCCCTTCAACAGGAATTCCCGAAATGTCAACTCTCCTACTCCTTGGATGCTGCCTGACCTGCTGTGCTTTTCCAGCACCACACTCTTAACTCTGTCTCAAAAATGTGTCTCTCATTCTTCTGAACTCCAATAAGAACAGGGCCAACCTACTCAACCTGTCCTCATATGACCATCCCTCCATCCCTCCACCCCTGGGGTGAACTTTCTCTGGCCTGCCTCCAATGGCAATGTCTATTTTCTTTGATAAGGGGACTAAACCTGTTCACAGAACTCCAGCAGAGGTCTGACCAGTGCCTTGTGTAGCTTTAACAAGGCTTCCCAACTTTTTTTCTGAACTTGGATGCTGGATTTTGAAACGTATGCTCAAGGACCCCTGCACAGTGCCTCTGTTCCCCAGCTTTCTGCACTCTGTCCACATTTAAATAATATTCAGCTCCTTCATTCTTCCTCCCAAAGTTGTGACCTCACATTCTGCCACATTATGTTCCATCCTCTGTGTATCAATCCCTCTGTCCACTCTTTGTGTCATCCTCACCACTTGCCTTCCCATCTATTATGGGCAGAATGGTGGCTGAGTGGTTAGCACTGCTGCCTCACAGCTCCAGTGACCTGGGTTCAATTCCTGCCTCAGGCCTGTCTGTCTGTGTGGAGTTTATACATTCTCCCCGTGTCTGCGTGGGTTTCCTATGGGTGCTCCGGTTTCCTCCCACAGTTGTGCAGGTTAGGTGGATTGGCCATGTTAAATTCCCATAGCGTTAGGTCAAGGGGTAAATGTAGAGCGGTGGGTTGATCTTTGGAGGGTCAGTGTGGACTTGTTGGGCTGAAGGGTCTGTTTCCACACTGTAAGTAATCTAATCTACTTTTTGTGTTGTGCACAAACCTGGCTGCACTTTCCTCATCCAAGTGTGAAACATGTATCATAAGTAATGTGGCCCCAGCACTGATCCCTGTAATGCACCTTTAGCACCTCTAGAACATGCCCCCATTATCCCAATGCTCTTTCCTGTATTATTTAGCTGATCCTCTATCAATGCTAATATGCCAGCTCCACCATAATGGGCTCTTATTAAGTAGTCCAAGGTGTAAACCTTATCAAACACTTTCCGAAATTCAAATATATTACATCCTCTGCCTTCCCTTTGTCTATTCCAATTGTTACCTCCTCAAAGAATCTTAGTACATTTCTCAGGCATGATGTCCTCTTCATGAGACCAAGCTGATTCTGTTCAATTATATAATAACTTGGAGAAGCAGGTGTTAGACTGGGATAGATAAAGTTAAAAATCACACAACACCAGGTTATAGTCTAAAAGGTTTATTTGGAAACACTAGCTTTCAGAGCTCTGCTCCTTCATCGGTTGGTTGTGAAAAGCACTCATCCAGGTGAGTGAGGAGTATTCCATCACACCCCTGACTTGTTCCTTGTCGATGGTGGACAGGCTTTGGGGAGTCAGGAGGTGAGTTACTCCCCACAGTATTCTTAACCTCTGACCTGCTCTTGTAGTTACTACGTTTAGATGGCTTGGTCAGTTGAGATTCTGGTCAATGGTATCCCATGGTTTGTTGATGTTGGAGGATTCAGTGATGGTAACATGTTTGAATGTTAATTGGCAGCAGTCAGATTGTCTCTTGTTGGTGGTAGTCATTGCCTGGCATTCACGTGGCACACGTGTTACTTGGGGAGAGAAAACAGAATTAACATTTGGAATCCAGTGACCCTTCTTCAGAATTGATCGTAGCGAGGAAAAGGTTAGTATAAATGCTGAAGAAGGGGTTGGGGAAGTGTGGAGGAATAAATTAAGAATAGAGTTGAAGCCCAGAGGGAGAAGCAGTTGGGCAAACAAAAGAATGTGGGCAAGAAGCCTCCAGGGTGGAGAGATAAATGGGGGAGTATAGCTGGGGAGAAGGTAGCAAAGAGTACAATAGGTGAATAGGTTTAGGGATGGAGGTGATAGGTCAGAGAGGAGGGTGGAGTGGATAGGTGGGAAGGGAGATTGGCAGGTAGGACAGGTCATGAGGACAGCGCTGAGCTGGAAGGTTGGGACTATCCCCACCATCTATCTCTCCACCCTGGAGACTCCCTGCCTCTATTCCTGATGAAGGGCTTTTGCCTGGAACGTTGATTTTCCTGCTCCTTGGATGCTGCCTGACCTGCTGTGCTTTTCCAGCACCACTCTGATCTAAACTCTGGTTTCCAGCATCTGCAAGTCCTCACTTTTGCCGAGACAAAAGAATGTGTAAAGGTCAGCCTGAGAGAATGAATAGCTGCTAATGGGGACCATTAGTGGCTGACAATGAATTGGACGTGGTAGCAGACCATGTGATGACAAGGCCTAGTGTGTAGGGGTGGGGGTAAGGACTTGGGAGAAGGTGCTGAGGCCCTAAAATTATTGAACATGATATCGCAGAGACCTCAAGTTCATTCAGCTTGTGCTGGGCTGGCCTGAAGCTCAGATGACTGACCTCCAACACACATGACCATCTATCTGTGTGCCAGGTGTGACTCCAAGCAACAGATAGCTTTCCCCCCAAAACCAAGAGTGCTGTATTTGACTGAGTGTGACATCAAGGGGCCCATGGGAATCAAGGGGCAATCTCTCCACTGGTTGTGACTTGGAAATATGTCACTGTTCCTTCAGTGTCGCTGGGTTAAAGATCTAGAATTCCCTCCCTAGGGGTATTGTGGATCTACAATGGACTGCTGTGGTTCAAGAAGGCAGCTCACCCCCCAACCTCTCAAGGGGCAACTAGGGACAGGTAGTAAATTCTGGCCCAGCCAGCAACAGCCACATCCCATGAAGGAAAATCAAAACAAATTGATTTTATACCAAGTTTCGGCCAATTTGTGGCTTTAGCTTCAGTGAAAGATCACCAGAGAACCTCCCAAAATACTTCAAAACTGGCTGTTACATGAACCCTGCAGCAATGTTACAACATGAGATTGCGAGAAGACCCCCAGATTAACTGTCACAACATCTTTAAAAAGTGTAAACAAATTTTGTTGGAGAGGTAACATTCACAGAGGATCAGAATGGATCAGAGCAATGTGGGTGGATTGAGGGGTTTTGGGAGTGAATTTGAAAGTGGATTTTCAGGCACTGAAGTGCTGAAAGATGGGTGAGGGGAGAGGTGGGTCTACCGGAGATTAAAGTCAGGAAGTCTGAGTTCACTGAGACAGGAAGGAGCTGGGTTCTGAAAGGATTTAAACACATTGACAGTAAATTGTACCTTCTGTTTGCTGTCATTAGCTGGCAAAATGAGAAGGTAGTGTTAGGGTAAGGAACTGAACAAGTTGGTCCAGGACAGAGAGATTGCATTGTGCACTATAACCTCGGTGCCTATTGGATGATGTATGTGTGATAGTCTTCACAGTTGAATAGCGCAAATGACTTTAGTTGTTCAATAAAAGAACAAGCAATGGCTGACACCTAATACCCTTAGGGCATCATAAGGTGGGACAATAAATACAGCCTTCCTGGATTTACCTGGGCCAGAAGATACAGGGGGAGGCAAGAGCAGGGCAGCGTGACTAATTGGCTGTCTGTCTCATGAGGCTGTACAAAGTCACAGGGCTGCATTGTGTTGTACAATTAAACAAAGCATCCAGCTCTAAAAGAGCCAGACGGCAGTGCCACGTCACTTACATTAAAGAGCAGACAGGAGGAAAGGAGCTGCCAATAAACACCAGCTTCTGTGTGCCGCCTCTGAGGAGCCAGGGCGGAGGCTGAAGTGCCGGAGGCGTATTTCAGCTCGGTGTCTCCACAAAAGCCCCAGAATTTGCCTTCAAGGCTGTGGCTCACCTGACAATCTGGGGTCACACCCCTTCCAAATAATCTGTGCGGCGCTCCCCAGGGCCTCGGCCTCATCCAGCTTTTGGTGATTTGGTGCAACTGGGAGAGGCTGGGTCTGGGGAAAGTGAAACCAGAGGCCGGTCACCTATGCCGTGCTGGTGTCTGGAGCCAAGGCTGGCTCTGACAGCACTGAGGGTTTGAACTCCCCATTAATAACCCACAGGCCTGGGCAAATCAGAAACATGCCCAAGGCCATTTGTGGATTTGAACTCTGTTTTACAAATCTGGAAATAAAATTCTGCAATCAGTAAAATAACCCAGCCTGAAGCTGTTGTGTTGTCATAAAAATCCAACTGATTTATTAATATTCTTTTGAGAAGGAAGCTTGCTGTCCTTTCCCAGGCTGGGTCTACATGTAACTCATTCTCTGAGGAGGGCTGGACAGGATTCTCAGAGGCAAGGAACTATACACAGCCCCATGGTCCTCCTCTCTTGTCCCATCATGGGCCCTGTTACTGATGCTGCCTTCTCACTTGCAACATTTTCGAAGAAAACAAATTGCAATTCTCAATCCGTAAGGTGTGGCTGGAGGCTGTGCCTTGTTCACAAGATTTGCTGAGACCTTCTTCATCATTTAATCTCCTTCTGCAATCTTGGAGCTACTCTACCGTCGGGCCTCTCACCGCTGCATCTGGAGATCTTGTGGTAATCATCCCGGTCTCCAACCACTGCAGATCTGATTAGACCAGGAATCTTCCAGAATTGATGGCCGGTTAATGCTGAGCAAACTAATCAAGAGTTATTGATCAATTCATGGGGGCTGCGAGAGTAGGTCCAAGTACGTCAGGTGTTGGGACCTGGTCACTATCTCAGTAATCCTTGTTGAAAATGGAAATCCAAGTGTTGGAATTATGATGTCGTTCACAGTGGAATAGTTGGATCGTTAGTGGGTATCAGAGAATGAACAGTAGGTCTTCCACCTAGGAACCCTCCAACCACAAGGGATGAACTCAGACTTCTCCAGTTTCCTCATTTCCCTCCCCCCACCTTGTCTCAGTCCCAACCCTCGAACTCAGCACCGCCCTCCTCACCTGCAATCTTCTTCCCGACCTCTCCGCCCCCACCCTCACCCCCACTCCGGCCTATCACCCTCACCTTATCACCCTCACTTTAACCTCTTTCCACCTATCGCATTTCCAACGCCCCTCCCCCAAATCCCTCCTCCCTACCTTTTATCTTAGCCTGCTGGACACACTTTCCTCATTCCTGAAGAAGGGCTCATGCCCGAAATGTCGAATCTCCTGCCCCTTGGATGCTGCCTGACCTGCTGCGCTTTTCCAGCAACACATTTTCAGCTCTGATCTCCAGCATCTGCAGTCCTCACTTTTGCCTGCACAATGACCAAGTCTGGGATCAGAGTATTGAAGGGGATGTGACATTTAGGAAGAACAGGGAGCTGAGAAAGGGTGGAGATTTGGCTCTGTTAATTAAAGATTATATTAGCATGATAGAGAGAGAGATGACTTAAATTCAGGGAACCAGGACATCGAAGAACTCTGGGTAGAGATGAGGAATGGTAAAGACAAGAGATCACTTGTGGGAGCTCTGTATAGATCCCCTACTCAAAACTACAGGGCATGATCAGGTATCAAGGAAGAAATAATAGGAGCTTGTCAAAAGGGCGCAGGAACTGTCATGGGAGATTTTGACTTACTAGAGACTTGGAAAATCAGAAGGAAATAAACATCTATATGAGGAATTATTGAATGTTTTGGGACAAAGAGACCTTGGAGTGCAGGTTCACAGCTCCTTGAAAGTGGAGTTGTAGATAGATAGGATGGTGAAGAAGACGTTTGGTATCTTTCCTTTATTGGTCAGAGTATTGAGTACAGGATTTGAGAGGTCATGTTGCGGCTGTACAGGACATTGGTTTAGCCACTGTTGGAATATTGCGTGCAATTCTGGTCTCCTTCCTATCAGAAGGATGTTGTGAAACTTGAAAGGGTTCAGAAAAGATTTACAAGGATGTTGCCAGGGTTTGAGGATCTAAGCTTTCGGGAGAAGCTGAACAGGCTGGGGCTGTTTACCCTGGAGTGTCGGAGGCTGAGGGGTGACCTTATAGAAGTTTATAAAATCATGGAACATTGAACATTACAGCACAGTACAGGCCCTTCAGCCCTTAATTTTGTGCCACCCTGTGAAACCAATTTCACCTACACTATTCCATTCTCATCCATATACTTGTCCAGTGACCATTTAAATGCCTGTAAAGTTGGCGAGTCTGCAACTGTTGCATGAGGGGCATAGATAGGGTAAATAGACAAGGTCTTTTCGCTGGGGTGGGGAATTCAGAATGAGAGAGCATAGGTTTAGGGTGAGACAGGAAAGATTTGAAAGGGACCTAAGGGGCAAATTTTTCATGCACAGAGTGATGCGTGTATGGAATGAGCTGCCAGAGGAAGTGGTGGAGGCTGGTACAATTACAACATTTAAAAGGCATTTGGTTGGGTATGTGAATAGGAAGGTAAAAACAATGACTGCAGATGCTGGAAACCAGATTCTGGATTAGAGCACAGCAATTCAGGCAGCATCCATGGAGCAGTAAAATTGACGTTTCGGGCAAAAGCCCTTCATCAGGAATAAAGGCAGTGAGCCTGACACGTGGAGAGATAAGCGAGAGGAGGGTGGGGGTGGGGAGAGAGTAGCATAGAGTACAATGGGTGAGTGGGGGAGGGGATGAAGGTGATAGGTCAGGGAGGAGAGGGTGGAGTGGATAGGTGGAAAAGGAGATAAGCAGGTCGGACAAGTCCAGACAAGTCATGGGGACAGTGCTGAGCTGGAAGTTTGGAACTAGGATGACGTGGGGGAAGGGGAAATGAGGAAACTGGTGAAATCCACATTGATGCCCTGGGGTTGAAGTGTTCTGAGGCGGAAGATGAGGCGTTCTTCCTCCAGTCGTCTGGTGGTGAGGGAGCGGCGGTGAAGGAGGCCCAGGACCTCCATGTCCTCGGCAGAGTGGGAGGGGGAGCTGAAATGTTGGGCCACGGGGCGGTGTGGTTGATTGGTGCAGGCGTCTCAGAGATGTTCCCTAAAGCGCTCTGCTAGGAGGTATCCAGTCTCCCCAATGTAGAGGAGACCGCATCAGGAGCAACGGATACAATAAATGATATTAGTGGATGTGCAGGTAAAACTTTGATGGATGAGGAAGGCTTCTTTAGGTCCATGCCCCCCTACAACCCACCCTCCCATCCTGGCACTTTCCCCTGCCACTGCAGGAACTGTAAAACCTGTGCCCACACCTCCTCCCTCACCTCTATCCAAGGTCCTAAAGGAGCCTTCCACATCCATCAAAGTTTTACCTGCACATCCACTAATATCATTTATTGTATCCGTTGTGTTGCTACTTTTAGGGAGCTATGGACTTGAACCCCAAGATCCCTCTGTATATCAACACCCCAAGGGTACTGCATTTACTGTATACTTCCCCCTTGCATTTGACCTTCCAAATGTATCACCTTACATTTGTCTGGATTGAACTCCATTTGCCATTTTTCTGCCCGACTTTCCAACTGATCCAGATCCTGCTGTATCCTTTGACAGCCTTCCTCACTATCCACCACTCCACCAATTTCCGTGTAGTCTGTAAACTTATGAATCAGACCACCTGCCTTTTCATCTGAATCATTTATGTATTTTACAAACAACAGAGGTCCCAGCACTGATTCTATGTAACACCACTGGTCACGGATCTTCAATCTGAAAAACATCCCTTCGCAACTACCCTCTGTCTCCTATGACCAAGCCAATTTTGTATCCAACTTACCAACTCACCAAGGATCCCTTGTGACTTAATCTTCTGGACCAGCCTACCATGAGGGACCTTGTCAAATGCTTTTGTAAAGTCCACGTAGACAACACCCACTGCCCGACCCTCAATCACCTTTCTCACTTCCTAAAAAACATAATTAAATCTATGAGACAGGATCTCCCCACGAAGCCACTCTGACTGTCACTAATAAGTCCATTCTTTTCCAAATGCAAGTAAATTCTGTCCCTAAGAATCTTCTCCAAAATTTCCCTCCCACTGCTGTATGGTTCACCAGCCTATAATTTCCTGAATTATACCTGTTGCCCTTCTTGAACAAAGGAACACCTTTGGCTATTCTCCTGTCTTCTGGGACCCTGCCCATGTCTAAAGAGGATACTAAGGTCTCTCCTCCCTTGTCTCTCTCAGTATCCAGGGATAGATCCCATCAGGCTCTGGGGACTTCTCTACATTAATGTTTTTCAAGACACCCAACACCACCTCCTTAATATCGACATGCCCTAGAATCTCAGCAGACCCCTCCCTAATCTTACCACCAGCCATGCCCTTCTCCTTGCTGACTATCAATGAGATCTACTCATCAGGGACCTCACCCACATCCTCCAGTCCTGTGCATACATTCCCTCCTCTGTCCTTGAGTGGACCCTCTAACCTGCAATCTCTCTCAACTCAGCACCGCCCTCCTAACCTGCAATCTCCTTACTGACCTCTCCGCCCCCACCCCACTCCGGCCTATCACCCTCACCTTGACCTCCTTCCACCTATCCCACCTCCATTGCCCCTCCCCCAAGTCCCTCCTCCCTACCTTTTATCTTAGCCTGCCTGGCACACTCTCCTCATTCCTGATGAAGGGCTTATGCTCGAAACGTCGAATTCCCTATTCCTTGGATGCTGCCTGGCCTGCTGTGCTTTAACCAGCAACACATTTTCAGCTGGACCTAATCTTTCCCTAGTTACCCTCTTGCTCCTAATACGCACATAAAATTCTTTGGAATTCTCCTTAATCTTACTTCCTAAGCATATTTCATGACTCCTTTTAGCCCTCTTAACTTCTTGATTAAGTTCTTTCCTGCTTTCTTTATATTTCTCAAGGACCTTGTTTCAGTCCTGGTTCTGAAACCTTCCATATGCTTCCTTTGTCTCTCTAAGTAAACTTACATTCAAGGTTCCTGAGTCTTGCCATCCTTATCCTCACAGGAACATACTGGTCCTGAACTCAGACATGTTCAGACTACTATACATCAGACTTGGATTTACCCACAAAGGGCAGCACCCCCTCCTCCCTGCCAACACACATACACACACGCACACACGCACGCACGCACACACACAGACACACACACACGCACACACACACACACATACACACGCACACACACATACACACACACACACAAACACACATACACACACACATGCACACACACACACACACACACAAACACACACACCCACATACACACACACACACACACACACACACACACGGACACATACGCACATACACACACACAGACACACACACACATACACAGACACACATATACACACATACACACACACACATACACACAGGCACACAAAGACACACACACATACATACAGACACACACTCACATACACACACACATATACACACACACAGACACAGACACACACATACACAGACACAGACACACACAGACGCACACACACACATACACAGACACACACAGACACACACACACACACACACAGACACACACACACTCTAGTTTCTGCCTAATGTTGTCCAACAGGTTTATCTGGAATCACTATCTTTCAGAGCGCTACTCCATCATCAGGTGGTTGTGGAGTATAAGATCATAAGACACAGAATTTATAGCTATAATTTGGCTATAAATTCTGTGTCTTACGATCTTATATTCCACAACCACCTGATGATGGAGTAGCGCTCTGAAAGATAGTGATTCCAGATAAACCTGTTGGACTATAACCTGGTGCTGTGTGGTTTTTAACTTGGTCCACCCCAGTCCCACACCGGCATCTCCAAATCATGACTGCTGCTATTAGCCCTCCCCAATTTTAGCATTTTCACCTGAGAACCGATCTTATCCATAACCATCTTAAAACTTCCAGAATTATGATCACTGTTCCCAAAATGCTCCAGGCCAGGCACAGTGGCACAGTGGTTAGCACTGCTGCCTCACAGCGCCTGAGACCCGGGTTCAATTCCCGACTCAGGCGACTGACTGTGTGGGGTTTGCATGTTCTCCCCGTGTCTGCGTGGGTTTCCTCCGGGTGCTCCGGTTTCCTCCCACAGTCACAAAGGTGTGCGGGTCAGGTGAATTGGCCATGCTAAATTGCCCGTAGTGTTAGGTAAGGGGTATATGTAGGGGTATGGGTGGGTTGCGCTTTGGCAGGTCGGTGTGGACTTGTTGGGCCGAAGGGCCTGTTTCCACACTGTAAGTAATCTAATCTAATCTAATTCCCCATTAGGTCTGGTATGACCTCTTTCCTTACCCCAGTATTTGGTCAGCTCTATAAAGCCAATTACACACACTTACTAGAGAAAATAACGCTGGGAAAATCTCCCAATATCTTGGTTAGGCAGAGTAGCCTTAGTTAAGATGAATATCCTACCTGGCCTTTTATACCCGATGAGAATGCTCCCCTTGACGCTGCCGAGACAGGTGCTGTGTAAGCTTTACAGACGGCTCGGCTCCTTTATTTGGAATCATAGACGGCCCCTTATTAAATTAGAAAAGCTGCAGCTTCCACCAGGAAGGGGTGGGCTGGATTTTCTGGATTTCAGCAGGTACCAACTGAGCTCCCTATTATCTTCTGTAGCTGACTGGGTCTCTTGTGACCCAAAATCAATCTGGTTAGATATTGATGCCTCCCAATCAAAATGTCCCCTCACCAATTTACTATTTATGGACAAGGTGAGAGTTATTACGGATTATTGTAAAAACTCTATTGTATAAAATACAATCAAAGCTTGGAGGATAATGCGATAGGATGAGAGTAATCTACAAAAACCCTCCCCCTATACCCCCATAGTGGGAACGTCGGGATTCCAGCCAGGGCTGACTGATGCTGCATTCAGAACCTGGGAGTCCAGAGGTATTTCCTGTTTGTGAGACCTGTTCTAGGGAGCGGTCATGATGTCCTTCGAACAGCTGCGTCAGAAGTTTGGACTGCCCAGCAGGGACCTCTTTCGGTATTTTCAAATACGAAACTTCATACAAAAGAAGACCAGACTGATAATCAATCCTTATAAATCGAATAGGGAAAGGAGAGTGCTTCGGCCGATGGGTCTGCCCTCAGTCAGTACTCTCTACCACTTACTATGTAATAAGGTATCAAAGAACATGGAACGGTTATATAAAACCTGGAGTCAAGAATTGAGAATGGAAATCTCCTTCGGGATGTGGGAGGATGTCTGGGAAAACGCCAGGAAGATCTCTATCTGTAACAGAACTCAGGCTATCCAACTGAAGATACTCACAGTCTCACAGGGCACCTGAACATCTTGCAAAGTTCAAGGCAGGAGCATCCCCAGTGTGTCCGAGATGCAAAATCAAAGTTGTTACCCTCACTCATTGTCCGTGGAACATGCCATAAGATCCGCAGGTATTGGGACAGAGTAGCAAATGCCTTGGCAAAAATTTTGGGAGTGGAGATTGGGTTGACCCAGTGTCTCTCCTCCTGGGCTCCCCAAATTTCCCCTCTTTGGATGTAAACGGGAGGAAATTATTCACTATCCTTTCCTTTTGTGTGAGGAAAAATATTTCAGTGAATTGGGTATCCGAGGGTTCTCCAGGCTTTCAAACTGGCACAGGATTGTCATGGAATATATCCTCCTTGACTTCCTTACAGATATGGTGCACCAAAAAACAGAATTATTTTATAGAACATGGCAGCCCTTTCTGAACTACATTGACACAGATATATCGTCCACATTGTTCAGGGCCTTTGTTTAACCGTGGGGATGGTCCTGGCTGGTTCGGGGGCTCCCAGGAGGAGGAATCCCGTATAAATATGGGTTTTGTTATGACTTGATATAAATTTATTTTGATCATGTATCTAGTTATTTATTTACCTATTTGTTTATTGTTAGTAGTGTATGATATCCTATTTTATGATTTGGTTGTTTGTAGAATAGATTATTAGTTAATTTTTTTTAAAATTTCATATTGGTGTAGTTATTACATTGTAAAGTGGAATATGCTAGTTTGTATCATTTTTGTAATTTTGTAAAAAAAATCTTTAAAATCTTCTTTTTCAATAAAAATATTGACAAAAAAAAGACCTCTTTCCTATTCAGACTATCTCCATATTGTTTCAAGAAACCCTGCTGGATACTCCGAACAAATTCTGCTCCAGCTCGGCCCTGGGCACAAAGGGAGTCCCAGCCAACGTTGGGGAAATTCAAATGATCCACTACAACAACTTGGTGTTTCCATGGTCTGCCTCCATGTCTTCTTCTGTCTCCAGTTGGCTATTGGGAGGCCTATAATAATATCCCATCACAGTGATCGCACCTTTCTTATTCCTGTGACTTTGCTGGATGAACGCTCCAAGATGGTCTCTCTCACTCAGCAACTTCAAGAGAAAGATCAGGATCAACACCAACCATTCTTTGTGGCTTTCATCGATCTGACCAAGGCTTCGGACTCAGTCAATTAGGAAATGTGATGGGAGAAAGACCCTGTTTCTTATGAGGGGAATTGAATATGAGAATAGAGAGGTTGTGCATCAGTTACTGAGGGCACTGGGGAGACCATGTTGGGAGTATTGTGTACAGGACTGGTCACTGTACTCATGGAAGGAAGCTGAGAAGATTTACTAAACTAATCCCTGGAAAGGGCAGATTGTGTTATGAGAATAGGATCAAGAGGCCAGGCCTGTATCCTCTGGAGTGTAAAAGAGTCAGAGATAGTTTAATTGAAACAAAAAAAAATACTGAAGGGACTTGACAGGGTGTATGTTGATGGATGTTTCCTCTTTTGGGAGAATCTGGAACTGGGGTCAGAGTTTAACAATACGACACAACATTTTGCGGGGATGTGAGGATTTTGTTTTCTATCAAAGGGCTCAGTATCTTTGACATTCCCTTCCTCAAAAAGCAGTGGATGCAGAATCTTTTGATATTGTTAAGGGAGATGGAGATAGATTCTGGATGACCAAGGAGATGGAAGATTATTGTGGATATGCAGGAATGTAGGGGTGAAGTCAGCTGTGACTGGAACAGGCTGGAAGGACCGAATGGCCTTCTTCTAAACCTTGTTTCTATGGTTTGTTTGTTCGTACACAAATTTCTTGGTATTTTACACTTCTAATCAGACTGGCAACTGCCTGCAGCAACGTTATCATGGAGCCAGTGTACAATGTAGCTGCTAACATATCAGCTACTGGAAATTTACCGAGTGGTTTCTGGAGTGGGTTGAATTTGGATAATGTACTCATTGCTAACTAGATAGGGCTTGTCTTCTTCCCTTCCTTTATTCTTCTTTTCTCATCTAGTTATGTCTGTTTTTTAGTTTGCGTTTGTTTTAGTTGATTTTTCTACAAATTCATCTTCCAGAGACAGGCAGCAGTGGTGGCGGCAACGATTTTGACGGACAACGAGCTGTCCAGTGCAAGGCTATGGCTGGGGCCCTGACCAGGGACTCTCTGTGAGTTATAGAGTCATAGAGTCAAAGAGATGTACAGCACAGAAACAGACCCTTCAGTCCAACCTGTCCATGCCGACCAGCTATCCCAACCCAATCTAGTACCACCTGCCAGCACCCGGCCCATATCGCTTCAAACCCTTCCTATTCAAATACCCATCCAAATGCGTCTTAAATGTTGCAATTGTATCAGCCTCCACCATATCCTCTGGCAGCTCATTCCATACATGTACCACCCTCTGCGTGGAAATGTTGCCCCTGAGGTCTCTTTTATATCTTTCCCCTCTCACCCTAAACCTATGCCCTCTAGTTCTGGACTCCCTGATCCCAGAGAAAAGACTTTGTCTATTTACCCTAATATGCCCCTCATAATTTTGTAAACCTCTATAAGGTCACCCCTCAGCCTCCAACGCACCAGAGAAAACAGCCCCAGCCCGTTCAGCCTCTTCCTGTAGCTCAGATCCTCCAACCCTGGCAATATCCTTATAAATCTTTTCTGAACCCTTTCAAGTTTCACAATATCTTATCTATAGGAAGGAGACCAGAATTGCACACAATACTCCAACAGTGGCCTAACCAATGTCCTGTACAGCCGCAACATGACCTCCCAACTCCTGTACTCAATACTCTGACCAATAAAGGAAAACATACCAAATGCATTCTTCACTATCCTATCTACCTGCGACTCCACTTTCAAGGAACTATGAACCTGCACTCCAAGGTCTCTTTGTTCAGCAACATTCCCTAGGACCTTACCATTAAGTGTATAAGTCCTGCTAAGATTTGCTTTCCCAAAATTCACATTTATCTGAATTAAACTCCATCTGCCACTTCTCAGCCCATTGGCCCATCTGGTCCAGATCCTGTTGTAATCTGAGGCAACCCTCTTCTCTGTCCACTACACCTCCAATTTTGGTGTTATCTGCAAACTTACTAACTGTACCTCTTATGCTCACATCCAAATCATTTATGTAAATGACAAAAAGTAGAGGGCCCAGCACCGATCCTTGTGGCACTCCACTGGTCACAGGCCTCCAGTTCCTGATACTTGGTGCATGGATTGAAGGTGAGAATGAGACCGGGCACAGCCGATCCCTCGATCGGAGCTTTGGTGGTCTGAGATCCTAGGAGCAAACCCAACGTGGCGATGGGAGCTCTGCTGATATCTGCAGTGACACACAGAGCAGGGGGGGATTGAGGCAGCGCAGGGAAAATGTACCAAAGCGGAGGAAAGTGAAGCCTTGTTCCAGCATGGCTTAGCACTTAAGAAAGACTGCTATGTTTGAACTTTTAGCTTTTTTTTACTTAAGTACTGGGAAGGGCTGTAATGTTTAACTTACGACTTAGTTCCTTATTTATTCCCACCTTGTTCTTAAGTCTTTGTATGTAGGCACTTGTACCTCAGATGACACAGTCTGTGATGACATTGAAAACTTTTCATTGTAACCTTGCACTTGAGTAAACATGACAATAAAATCTAAATCTTAATCTGTTACTATCATCTTGTCACCTCGATGACATTTCAGATACAGGTGGTGGGAGTGGTGGAGTACACTCACCAGTTAGGGTGCTGGACCTCTACCTGACTGCTTTTGGACTTAGAAAGCAGGAATGGCGCATTGAAGTCACTATCTGTCCAACTGACCCAAACTCAACAAAACACAAACTGTATTCAAGATATGATGTCTGGCCAGTTCGGAGTGGCAGCACTGGCTCCCATTGTAATGTCAACTGACAGGAGCTGAATGGACTGGAACGTGACTGGATTGCCAATCCAGAGGCTCAGCTTCGTAATCTGGGATCATGGATTCAAATCCAACCATGGCAGATGGTCAAATGTAAAGGCAACTAAAGTTTGGATTCTGAAGTTAATTGTGATCATGGCAGCTACATCAATCGTTATAAAAAACAATCTTCAGAAATTCATCAAGGATCCTCAGGCAGCATCTTCCAAACCCATAAACACTTCTATCTAGAAGGACAAGGGCAGCAGGTACATGGGAACACCACCCCCTGCAAGTTCCCCTCCTAGCCACTCACCATCCTGTCTTGGAAACATATCATCATTCCTTCAGTGTCTCTGGGTCAAAATCCTGGAATTCCCTCCCCAAGGGCATTGTGGGTCTACCCACAGCACATGGACTGAGGCGGTTCAAGAAGGCAGCTCACCCCCACCTTCTCAAGGGGCAACTAGGGACAGACAATATAAGCTGATCCAGCCAGAGACACCCACATCCTATGAAAGAATAAAAGAAACTTCTGTCACTTTATACCCAGGGAAATACTCAATAGAGGCAGCTTACTGACCTCACTGTAGGTCAACATGTAATAAGTAGAATGTTGTCAGATGAGGAGACTTAGGATCCAAGCAACCTTCCTTTTCCAGTGGGAACATCACGGTGAGCTGAGCTGCAGTAGTGAGGGAGCACATCACTGTCACAGGGACTGTCTCCCCAACGAGGTATTAACATGAGGCCTCAGCTGACCCCTTAATGTAAAAGATCCTAGGGTACTCCTCTGACAGAGACCCAAGTGCCTGGACAATGTAAGCACTCAACAAACACCATTAAATCAGATTACTGGGTCATCAACACTGCCTTGCTGCGTACGTATCGATTGCTGGATCACGGCTGTGGTTCTGCTTCACAAGCACTCAACTGAGATCTTGAAGGATGCTACAGAAATGCAACTTGTTTCTTTAGTTTTCCACATGTCCATTAATGTATCTACTGCACACGCCTCAATGTATCACAGCTCAGCTGCATATTGAGACCAAGATAATTCTCGCACCAAGAAAATTGCAAACACTTCCTCGATGACACATTCCAAACTAGCTGGTCTGTTTTTGTTTTGCTTCTGTTCTTGAGTAGCGTTGAGACACTTGCTAACTTCTAACCTGTGCGGAATATACTTTATTAATAGTGGCTATAATACAATAACCAGGTGATGATAGTGATCTTATATAAGGAACTGGTTCGACCTTAGCAGGAGTATTGCGTACAGTTCTGGGCACCACAGGAACGATGTGAATGTGTTGGAGAGAGTGCAGAAGTGATTTTACTGTAACAGTTCCAGAATGAGAAACTTTAGTGATGAAGATAAATTGAAGAAGTTGAGACTATTTTTCTTGGGAAGAAGAAAGATGAGAGGAGATTTGATAAAAGTTTTCAACATCATGAGTCAGTTGAATGGAGTAGATAGGGGAAGCTGCTCCTAATCACTAAAGGAACAAGAATGAGAGGGTGTAGATTTAAAGTGACATGCAAATAAAGCAAGCGTGATGTGAGGAATTATCTTTTTCTCCCAGCCAGCAGTTAGGGTCTGGAATGCATTGCCTGTAAATGTGGTGTGGGCAGCTTCAATTGAGGCATTCAAGAGGGCAGTGGATGATTTGGACAGAATGGTGTGCTGGGATATGGAGGAGAGGCAGGAGATTGGAACTAGGCAATAGAACCAGGGCAGGCACAATGGACCAAATGGCCTCCTTCTGTGCTGTAACAATTCTGTGATTCTGCAATTTTCTGCTCATATTTAGTAAAATATTTCAATTCTGCAGTTGGACTCAGGCACCAAAGCGTACAAATGCTGAACTGAGAAATGTGATTTTTTAAAAATGTATTGTTTTGTAATGACTGTTGTAATGTTTTGGAACATATTTTTTGATACGTTTTGAAGAAAGTACATGTTTGCAAAAAAGAAGTATATTATTAAACAAGGGGTTGATCTATAGGAAAGGGCTGAATGGGCTGGGGCAATTTTCCCTGGAGCATCGGAGACTGAGGGGTGACTTCAGAGAAGTTGATAAAATCATGAGGGGTGTGGATAGGGTAAGTACTTAAGGACTTTTCCCTGGGGTAGTCCAAAATTAGAGGGCACAAGTTTAAGATGGGAGGGGAAACATTTAAAAGGGACCTTAGAAGCAACTTTTTTGTGGAGAGGGTGGTGCATGTATAGAATGAGCTGCCAGAGGAAGTGGTGGAGGCTGGTACAATTACAACATTTAAAAGGCATCTGGATAGATATATGAAGGGGAAGAGTTTAGAGGGATATGGGCCAAGGGCTGACAAATGGGACTAAATTAGGTTAGGATATCTGGTTGGCATGGACGAGTTGGACCCAAGGTCTGTTTCTGTGCTGTACATCTCTATGACTCTATTAAAGTATTGAAAATGTGTTAAACCACTTTAGTGGACATGATGTACAGAGAAAATTTTATTTCTATTGCACTTGTTTAATTTGTTTAATTTGTAATGTCCCACCCTATGCTGTATATTTGACATGGAGTATATTTGTAAAAATTAAGACTTACAATCAAATTGAGTGGAACATACTATATAGAAGCATTTATTGCAAAACCTGTATATTCAAGTCAAAACTTTTTTCTTGTACAAATAGTTTAACAAATATACAATGGATGAAAAAAAGAATATATAAAGAATAATTCTGAAGACCAAAAGTCCAGACCACAAGGTGGAAACTTTTTTTCTCATTTGGAAACATGTTTTCTTGAGAGTTTATTTGTGTTTTTTTCCCACACAGAAGGGAAGAACAAGAAAGAGAGAGAAAGAGAGAGATTGATGCTTTCCGGTTGCGGGTTCTGGATGCTTTCCCTCTGCTGCAGCTTGTTAACACTCCAGAATGCAACCAATCAGAGGGCTGTTGTTAGGCAGAATTTCCTTAACTTGAAAGATTCTCAGCGTTGTTGCTTCAAAATGCAACATTGTGTTTTCACCACAGCAGTCCAACTTGTTTTTTGGGTTATAGTGCCACAGAAGAAAATATGTCGTCTTTTGCAAGACTTCGAAAAAGATCAAGGTGATCAAGCAGAGTCAAGACATTTTTATATTATATTCACATGATTTATTGAAATTCTTTTAAGAATTAAATTGATTTCCAGAAAGCGGTTGATAAGTGCCACATTGAAGCCGATTGTGGAAAATAGAAGCTTATAGTGCAGGAGGTAACAGAATGTCATTAATCGAAGATTAATCAAAGATTAGAGCTTAAAAATGTGTTGCTGGAAAAGCGCAGCAGGTCAGGCAGCATCCAAGGAGCAGGAGAATTGACATGGAGTATATTTGTAAAAATTAAGACTTACAATCAAATTGAGTGGAACATACTATATAGAAGCATTTATTGCAAAATCTGTATATTCAAGTCAAAACTTTTTTCTTGTACAAATAGTTTAACAAATATACAATGAATAGGAGTAAGCCCTTCTTCAGGAATGAGGAGGGTGCGCCAAGCAGACTAAGATAAAAGGTAGGGAGGAGGGACTTGGGAGAGGGGCATTGGGAATGCGATAGATGGAAGGAATTAAGGTGAGGGTGATAGGCCGGAGAGGGGGTGGGGGTGGAGAGGTCGGGAAGAAGATTGTAGGTCAAGAAGGCGGTGTTGAGCCTGAGGGTTGGGACTGAGAAAAGATGGGTTGAGGGGAAATGAGGAAGCTGGAGAAATCTGTATTCATCCCTTGTAGTTGGAGGGTTCCTAGGCGGAAGATTAGGTGCTTTTCGTCCCAGGGTCGTGTTGCTATGGTCTGGCGATGGAGGTAGCCAAGGACCTGCATGTCCTTGGTGGAGTGGGAGGGGGAGTTAAAGTGTTGAGCCACAGGGCGGTTGGGTTGGTTGGTGCAGGTGTCTCAGAGGTGTTCTCTGAAACGTTCCGCAAGTAGGTGGCCTGTCTCCCCAATGTATAGGAGGCCACATCGGGTGCAGCGGATGCAGTAAATGATGTGTGTGGAGATGCAGGTGAATTTCTGATGGATATTGAAGGATCCCTTAGAGCCTTGGAGGTTTTGGCTTGAACTATTTATCATGTATATTACACATACATAAACAATTTATTTGTAGTGCCATATCTAGCTAACATGTCCTGCTTTTCGCCAAATCTGTACCTGGAGAATTTCTGAGATCCTCACACACAAACCCATATAGCCATCCAATCTCAGAGGGCAGCATCGTCAACCGGAGTTTTCACCAACGAGACTAGGAGCCTGTTTAATTTACATTTTGATGCCCAGAAATTAAAATATACCGTTCATTGAGCTGGGTGAGGCAGGAGGAGTGTTTGAGAGGTTAGGAATCTTTGTGGTGAGATAAAAAGTAACTAGCCCTGGTACTGTACACAGCCAATGACACTGAGTGGACAGTGGGATCTATAGATTTATGCACCGTGAACTTTAACTGCAAAATGTTCTTGACTCAGACCATGCCCTCAGTGCATTGCACACACCCCAGTACTGATCACAGATTCTTAGCTTCTCCCTTTTATTTCAGACCTTCAGATTAAAAATCTATTAATTAAGGAAATTAATTGTTAGGGCCCCACTGATCCTTCTGTAAACTATTTAAATTTGGATTCAGTTACTTTCTACTCTGTGTGAAGTCATAGAGATGTACAGCATGGAAACAGACCCTTTGGTTCAACTTGTCCATGCTGACCAAATTAATTACCCTAAATTAATCTAGTCCCACCTGCCAGCACCTGGCCCATATCCCTCCAAACCCTTCCTATTCATATACCCATCCAGATGCCCTTCAAATGTTGTAACTGTACCATCTTCCACCACTTCCTCTGGCAGCTTATTCCATACACACAACACCCTCTGTGTGAAAATATAGCACTTTAGGTCCATGTTAAATTTTTCCCCTCTCACCCTAAACCTATGCCCTCTAGTTCTGGACTCCCCCACCCCAGGGAAGAGACTTTGTTTACTTATCCCATCCATGTCCCTCATGATTTTGTAAACCTCTATAAGGTCACCCCTCAGCCTCCGATGCTCCAGGGAAAACAGCACCAGCCTATTCAGCCTCTCCCTGTAGCTCAAACCCTCCAACCCTGGCAACATCCTTGTAAATCCTTTCCCAACCTTTTCAGGTTTCACAACATCCTTCCCATGGCAGGGAGACCAGAACTGCAGGGAGTAGTCCAAAAGTGGCCTTACTAATGTCCTGTACAGGCACAACATGACCTCCAAACTCCTATATTCAATGCACTGACTACTATCACTTTCAAGGACTCTGCACTCCAAGGTCTCTTTGTTCAGCAACACTCTCCAGGACCTTACCACGAAGTGTATAAGATTTGCTTTTCCAAAATGCAGCACCTCATGTTTATCTAAATTAAACTCCATCTGCCACTTCTCAGCCCATTGGCCCATCTGGTCAAGACCCTGTTACAGTCTGTACCTTCTTCACTGTCCACTGCACCTCCAATTTTGGTGTCATCTGCAAACTTACTAACTGTAACTCTTATGCTCTCATCCAAATCATTTATGTAAATGACAAAAAGTAGAGGACCCAGCACCGATCCTTGTGGCACTCCACTGGTCACAGGCCTCCAGTCTGAAAAGCAACCCTCCACCACCACCCTCTGTCTGCTACCTTTGAGCTAGTTCTGTAACCAGATGGCTAGTTCTGTCTATATTCATTGTGATCTAACCTTGCTAACCAGTCTCCCATTGGGAATCTTGTCAAACACCTTACTGACGTCTCATAGATCATGCCTACCGCTCTGCCCTCATTAATCCTCTTCATCAAAAAACTCAATCATGTTAGTGAACACGATATCCCACACAAAGTATATTCCACATAACTAAAGCAATAGCAGAGTGCTGCTGATTTTAAAAGATGAAGTGTCACTTCTAAAATGATTTTTCTCCTCCTATCCATCTAAAGACTTAACTACTTGCAAATGAAACTCAAAGCAGGAACCTTACCACAAGTACAATGTCAATGTTACTTCAGGTGTGGGGGAGGCAGGAACATCTTCCGGAATCTGTCACAAGTGTCAGCTGTAGCCAAGGATATACATTGGTCATCCACAGTAAGGGCACCCACCAAGATCTTTCTACCATGACATCCCAAGCCTCTGTTAATTTATAGAGCCCCTTACAGCCTGTATCGCAATGTAAATAGTTTCTGATCATAATTAATTAAATATTCCAATTTCACAGTTGGATACAATGCTCAATTGTGAACTGTCATTTTTATTGCTTTTTTTTTGGAATGACCATTATAATGTTTTGTAATGTATTTCTTGCTACTTTATGTAGAAAGTATATTTTTGACAAAAAAAATATATTGTTAATCAAAAGAATTGAAATTGCATTGAGCCACCTCATGGGAATTGTTACAGAGGACGCGTTATCTCTATTGCATTTCCCGTAATGTTTAATTTGTAATGTTCCAGCCTGTCCTGTACATCTGACATGAGAGTGTATTTTGTTAAAATTAAGACTTACAATCATATTTAGTGGAACACCTTACATAAAAACATGTTGAATTTTATTGCAAAATTTATAATATTCAAGTCAAAAAGTTTTGTAATTTAATTTTACAAATGTTATGAACAAAGTACATTATTGGGGAACAAAGAACTATTATCTCTAAGTTATTAAGTTGTAGCTGAAGCAAAAATCTGGGCTGAGACTTCAATTTAGCACTGAGGAATTTCTTATTCACATGGGATATGGGCATCACTGACTGGGTCAGCATGAATTGCCTGTCCCTAGTTGCCCCTTGAGAAGGTGGGGGTGAGCTGCCTTCTGGAACCACTGCAGTCCATGTGCTGCAGGTAGACCCACAATGCCCTCATGAAGGAATTCCAGGATTTTGACCCAATGACAGTGAAGGAACAACAATACATTTCCAAGTCAGGATGGTGAGTGTTTTGGAGGGGAACTTGCAGGGGGTGGTGTTCCCATGTATCTGCTGCCTTTGTCCTTCTAAATGGAAGTGGTTGTGGGTTTGGAAGGTGATATCTAAGGAGCCTTGGTGAATTTCTACAGTGCATCTTGTAGATAGTGCACTGAGTAGTGGTGGTGAAGGGTGTGGGGTTTGTGGATGTGGTGCCAGTTAAGAGGGCTGCTTTGTCCTGGATGGTGTCGAACTTCTTGAGTGCTGCCATATCCATTAGGTGAGAGATTAAACATTGAAACATAGAAGCAAGAGTAGGCTATTCTGTCCCTCAGACATGATTCACCATTCTAGATCATTGGTAAATGTGATTCCGTTTTTAAAGAAGGAAAAGAGAGAGAAAATGAATGATGGAGGACCTCTGAATCTGCTGATAGATTGGGAAAGGGGAAAGTACAATGAGATCTGAGTGTCCTAATACATCAGTTGCTAAAGATAAACATGCAGATACAACAGGCAGTGTAGAAAGCCAATGGTATGTTGCCCTTCACAGCAAGAGGATTCGAGTCTAGGGGAAGAGATCTCTTACTGCAATTATACAGGCCCTTGGGGAGACCACACCTGGAGTATTGTGTGCAGGTTTGGTCTCCTTATCTGAAGAAGGATGCTCTGGTGATGGAAGGGGTGCAACAAAGGTTTACTGGACTGATTCTGGGATGGTGGGACAGACATACTGGGAAACACTGGATTGGTTAGGACTTTATGATCATAAGAAATAGGAACAGGAACAGGCCATTCAGCCCATCAAGCCTGCTCCATCATCCAATAGGATCGTATGTGATCTGGCATTCCTCACATCCACTTTCCTAACCTTTCCTCATAACCGCTGGTTCCTGACAGATCAATAATCTATCTCTCTTAGCCTCAAATAGACATAGTACTCTGCCGCCACAGCTCTCTCTGATAACGAATCCCAAAGACTGATAACTCTGTGCGAAAAGAAATTCTTCCTCATCCCAGTCTTAAATTAGTACCCCTTTTCTAAAAAAAAGAGACATTTTGTTGAACCTTATCATCTCACACTCATCAGGATAATTCACAAGAATACAAATTCATGGGGAAATCCAACACTTACGTTGTATGAGATAAGACTTTTGATTGGTTGGCAAATGAGCTCTGATTGGTAAAGGTATTGCCAAGTAAATAAATCTGAGGATATCCAACTTGATTGAAAAAAAACAGAAATCAGAATATGTTTGAAATAAGTGGTCGGGAAATGTTAATGTCCAAAGGAACCTGAGGTAATTGATCATGAGGTTCTAAAAGCTAGTGTTGCAATCCAGCAAGAAATGAGAAAGGCTAGGGACATGTTAGCCCTCATTGCAAACAGATTTGAGAACACGGTTAAAGATGTCTTGCTGCACTTGTATCAAGCCATGTTAAGACTGTGTGCAGCTCACATCTTGTCTTAGGAAGGACATACCCATCACAGTTAGAGTTCACTGGACCAATCTCTGGTATGGTGGAATTTTCTTAAGAGGAGAGATTGAGAAGGCTGGCTCTGTATTCTCTGGTGTTTCAAAAATAATGAGAAGTAATCTTGTTAAAACATGCAAAATTATAACCAGGTGGGTCTTGATGGGCTGTTTCCATTGGCTGATGAGACTGGCAACACAATATCAGAATGAGATGTCAGCATTTTATTTCTGAGCAGAGGAGTAATTCTCTCAGATAGGAGTGAATGTTTGAAATTCTTGACCTCAGACTGCTTGGAATCTCCGTCATTGAGAATGCTCAAGACAGAGATTGAGAGATTTCTGGGTGCTATGACATTAGGGAATAAGGGGAGAATGTAGCAAAGTGGTACTGAGGTAAATGATTGGCCACAGTGTAATTGGATGATAGAGCAAGCTGAATAGATTAGAGTGGTGCTGGAAAAGCACAGCAGGTCAGGCAGCATCCGAGGAGCAGGGAAAATCAACATTTCGGGCAAAAGCCCTTCATCAGGAATGCTGAAGGGCTTTTGTCCGAAACGTTGATTTTCCTGCTCCTCGGATGCTGCCTGACCTGCTGTGCTTTTCCAGCACCACTCTAATTTTGACTCTAAGCTCCAGCATCTGCAGTACCCACCTCCAACTCAATGGACTGAATGGCCTCTTCCTGCCTTAATGGTCCTGTGTTTCTGATGGACAGTGAGAGTCCATAATGAATTATGAATTGTACAGTTGCAGCTAACTTGGTAAAAACAATGACTGCAGATGTTGGAAACCAGATTCTGGATCAGTGGTGCTGGAAGAGCACAGCAGTTCAGGCAGCATCCAACAAGCAGCGAAATCGACGTTTCGGGCAAAAGCCTTTCATCAGGAACAAAGGCAGTGGTATGGATTTCATGCAATAAGTGTGTGCTCTGACCCTGGTCCAGAATATTAGAAATAAAAAGAATTGAAGATACAGAACACTTGTGAGGAAATGAATATAACGCGATTCTCCAATTTAGAATAATGTTAAGCACAGCTAGTTTATTTATTTCAGAATCATTTTACTTTCTTTAAACACTTAAGAATTTTGAAACAGAAAACATGTTTGTTCTTTAATTTAAATCGAATTAATTCGGGTTTCATTAGACTTGACCATCAGGATGGCATGGACTGCATTCTCCAGGACAACTGGGGACAGGCAATAAATGGTGACCCAGCCAACATTGTCCAGTCAGAAGAAGCAGCTGTAGAAATATGATCCTGTCAGTGCATTACTGATGGAGATTTAAAGCTAACAGTCAATATAATAAAATATGGTATAATATTCAAATCGCTCTGTTTCAATAGGGTATTAAAGGTGTTAATTAAAGTATTAATGCTTTACAAAAATGGGTTTATACTTTCACCATCAGAGGAAACGTAACAAGAATGTCTGTTTAAAATGGCATAACAATCAGTTCTTGTAAAGTCAGGTCTCTTTCTGCGCTATATAGCGCCTAATAAAGTTGCACTTAACCTTTCCACTGAGGAGTTACACTTGCGTGAATGTTTGGCTAGTTGGCGCCAAAGATCAATTTTAAATAAAAACGAGAGAGAAAGTGTGAAGTGTAGGAATTTGAGTTGCAGGTAACTGGGATTTCTTTTTGAACAACTTGGAAACAAAGTTGCTCGTGTTTGCACACCAAGCCCAGGGAGCAGCGCAGGCGAATCCACTCATTAACCAGCACGCCGAGCACTGTAACAAAAACTGTCTGTGTCTGTGTCTGGGGGGGGTGCTCCTTTAATTCCGATTTAAGAGTGTCGTTCCTCTAAACCAGACTCAGTGAAGAGACTCGGAAAATCGGGGGTGGGGGAGAGGAAAGTTCACTTTTCATTGTCCAACAAAGTCGACAAAACCTGAAACAAGATAGAGAGAGAAAAGAGGGTGGAAGAAAAATCGTTGCATCCAGTTTTAAAAGAGACAAAGCAACTGGGGCCGGAGACACAAATATTGGTGGCAGACACAGAACTGCAATTCAAATGGCGCCTGGTGCTCGGGGCAAGTTGTGAGGGCGCTTTATAGCAGAGAGGAATAGATGGGGCTCACGTCATTGGGATTTAATGGCCAGCAGGAAACAGCACAGAACACACACACTCTCTCTCTCTGTCACACACACACACTGACAAATTCAGATATAATAATTCCATCACTCCATCCCCCAGTTTCTCAACAAGTTCCCAATATCTACATCAGGTTGGGAAAAGATTCCAGGAAACGTGTTCTGTTTTACTCATTTTACCCAGATCTGAAAATTTATGCCAGGTTGAAAGTGCCTGGGGAAATATTACATCAGAAGGAATGACAATGATTAAAATCTGCTCTCTCTCTCCCCCTGTTTTATTTTGAAGCTGGGGGGGGGGGGGGGGGGGGTTACAAACTGGCTGAAGAGACGTGACAGAGAATCTGATTCAAACCGTTATCCCGGGCTGGAGGAGGGGGCAGCAGAGAAATTAAACCGTTAGCAACAGAAAAGGGCAAAAAAAAATAAGGATTCTGTCTCCGAGGGTTTTGGTTGTAGCCTGTTCCCCATCATTGCGGGAGGAGTGAGTAACATCACCAGGATTTTCATCTCAATATGAGCCAGGGAGCAATTTAATCGCAGCCCAGTCCCTTGCCGGCGGCTCCTGCAACAGCCCGAGGCAAATTCCGATTTTTTCTTTGCTGTGTGTGTTATTTAGAGACTGATTATTGGGCTATCCTCTCCCTCTCCCTCTCCCTGTCTCTCTTCTTCTGCTTTTTATAACAAAACCACAGCCTGAGAGAGGAATTTATCCCGGAATTCTACCGCCTGGTGCCCGGGAAGGAGCTGAGGAAGAGCCGTGTGTATGTTCCCGGTAAGATCAGCCGCTCGCCCCGCTCCCGCGCTACTGGCCCCCCGGCTCCTGGTTCCCGCTCGGTCACTGTTCGAGACCCGGCTCCGCGGCTCCCAGCGGCTAATCGGCCCCTCCCCTGGAGCCTTTCCCCTCCATTCCCAGCCCAGACCAGTTTCTTCCACACCCCCACCATCGCATTCCCCCTCCCCCTCTTCTCCCCCCTCCCCCTCTTGTCCCTCCCCACTTTCTCCCCCCCCACTCTGCCCTCGCACTTTGCCCCCCC